>NW_027774805.1:0-292 GCF_054177405.1 Leptonychotes weddellii | reverse complement strand
CTGATTTCAGCCCCGGGCAGCTGGCTCTGGCCCATACTCTGGCCACTAGGCTGCATTGCTTTGTGCGGGAGCCTTTGGAGGAGGCCACATTTGTTCTCCTCAAGGTCCCTCATAAGATCCTTATTCTTTATGAAAAGTTCCTTGTCTCTCAGGAGCCAGAATTTCCCGAGCATCCTTCTATATACATATATTTTTTTTTTATTTTTTTTCTATACATATATTTTTATTTTTATTTTTTTTTAAATTTTTTTATTCTTATGTTAATCCCCATACATTACATCATTAGTTTTAG
>NW_027774804.1:0-292 GCF_054177405.1 Leptonychotes weddellii | reverse complement strand
GGCAGGGAGTCTGCTTCTCCCTCTGACCCTCCTCCCTCTCATGCTTTCTGTATCTCATTCTCTCTGTCTCAAATAAATAAATAAAAAATCTTTAAAAAAAAAAAAAAACACACTATAACAATATAAAAAAATACTGTGCTTAACTTTTTCTGATTCTGCCCCCCTTGCCCACTCTAAGCCTTTCCTCTTAGGGATGACCAGGAATCAGAATATCAGAGTTAGAAGGAAATGTAAGGGTTACCAGCTCACTTTGGCACGGGAGAGAAGATAAGTGACTTGCCCAAGATGAGTC
>NW_027774803.1:0-292 GCF_054177405.1 Leptonychotes weddellii | reverse complement strand
GCCTGGGTGGCTCAGTTGGTTAAGCGACTGCCTTCGGCTCAGGTCATAATCCTGGAGTCCCTGGATCGAGTCCCGCATCAGGCTTCCTGCTCAGCAGGGAGTCTGCTTCTCCCTCTGACCCTCCCCTCTCTCATGTGCTCTTTCTCATTCTCTCTCTCTCAAATAAATAATTAAAAATCTTTAAAAAAAAAAAAGTGACAGTCTCTGCTGGAAAAAACACTGAGAAATAAAGTATAACTGATGGTTCTTCGTTACTATGGGAATGGATTAGATGTTTCAAATGATACTTTCT
>NW_027774802.1:0-292 GCF_054177405.1 Leptonychotes weddellii | reverse complement strand
GCCAGTATTTAGGATAATAATACAACATGACCAAATAAGATTTGGCCTGGGAATGCAAGTATGGAGTAACATTAGGAAATCTACCTACACTTCATTGCAGCCACATAAAGGAGGAAAAGCACATGATTCCATCAAATGCCAAAAATTCACGTATCATTCCTAATAAAAACTCTTAAAATATATTTAGAAGGAAACTAATCAACACATACAGATTACACACTCACACACATTTGCACGCAAACAAGTTTTTCATGAGGCATGAACAACCAAAGCCACTTCAATGAGAAGGAAG
>NW_027774801.1:0-292 GCF_054177405.1 Leptonychotes weddellii | reverse complement strand
TTAAAATCCTAATGTCCAATGTGATTGTGTTAGCAGGTGGGGGCTTTGGGTGTTGATTAGCTTATGAAGGCAGACCCCTCATAAATGGGATTTGTGCCTTTATAAGAGTGTCCTTGGACAGTTTGCTTACTCCTTTCTCTAAGTGAGGACACAAGAGAAGTGGGCAGTCTGCAACCGGGAAGAGGGTTCTTACTAAAACCCAACCCTCCTGGCACCCTGATCTTGTCCTCGCGGTCTCCAGAACAATGAGAAATAAGTTTCTATTGTTTATAAGACTCCCAGTCTGTGGCAT
>NW_027774800.1:0-292 GCF_054177405.1 Leptonychotes weddellii | reverse complement strand
TATATTGTGCATATATTATCATAATATAATATATACATAATATATATACATTATATATATAATATATATATAACAAATAAACTAGTTTATGACATATATAACATATGTATATATAATAAAAACAAACTCATTTATATTATACACATTATATATAATATATACACATTATATAGATAATGTATATATACACATATGTATATAATATAGATAATGTATATATACAATATGTGTATATATCTATATTATATATATATTATGTGTATAATATAAACTAGCTTGTGCAAGAGAAGTG
>NW_027774799.1:0-292 GCF_054177405.1 Leptonychotes weddellii | reverse complement strand
TTAAAGAGGGCATGTATTGAGTGGAGCACTGGGTGTTATATGCAAATAATGAATCATGGAACACTACATCAAAAACTAATGATGTAATGTATGGTGATTAACATAACATAATAAAAAAAAATTAAAAATAATAACATAGATTAAAGTGAAAAGAACATTAAAAGCTCCTTTAGATGGAATGCAAATGAAGATAAAATATATGTAATTGTAGGATGCAGACAAAGCAGCACTAAGAAGGAAGTTTATAGTTTTAAATGCTTATATTAGAAAGTAAGAAAGTTTTAAAATAAAT
>NW_027774798.1:0-292 GCF_054177405.1 Leptonychotes weddellii | reverse complement strand
TACTCCAAGAATGATGGGGCCATGTCAAAAGGATGCAGAAGCCAGCTGGATGAAGGTACTAATGGCCAAATCTAGAAAAATTTAGGTATCAAAATAAATAATGATAGTAATGAATTATTACCCAGTGAATAGGAATCCATGAGTCCAAACTAATATAAATTTAAAAATGAATAAATATAAGATGATGCTTTCCTTATGTTATATTGCCAACTTATAAATGTAGAAGGAAGGATGGAATTGGAAAACCACCATTTGGCAACAAGTCAGGCTGAAGGAGACTAAAGAGACCTAC
>NW_027774797.1:0-292 GCF_054177405.1 Leptonychotes weddellii | reverse complement strand
GGGAGGGGGAGCGCCGTGTGGGGCTCGGGGCCGAGGCCGTGGGCCTGCTCCCAGGAGAGCCGCACCAACCCCCTGGGGGACCCTCCAGGGCCTGCGCGTCCACCCTGGGGAGCTGGGGCTGGGGCACCGTCCCGGCCCGTTTCCTTCCGTCTTTGGGGACCTCTGAGGAAGGTGGACGAGGGGGCAGGTGGCCTGAGCAGGGAGCTTCCTGGCGGGAAGTGGGGGGTCACGGAGCACCCCCTTCCTGCCGCCCTGTGCCCTCACGGCCTGCGAGTCCCCGCCTCCCCAGGCC
>NW_027774796.1:0-292 GCF_054177405.1 Leptonychotes weddellii | reverse complement strand
TTTTAAAACCACCCTTATGGAGTTCACACACAATTACATACATAAATGAACATACATATATTGGAGGACTGCCTGTTTTTTAACAAATTTCGTGTCATTGAAAAGGTTTTTATACCACTGGAATTCAAAGGAATGACTTCCATGGCATGCAAGAACTTTTCTCCATATGTGACCTTAATTCTTGCCATTTACAGTCTCACATTTCACTCCCCTATAATTGTGACATATTTGCACTTCTTCAAACATTTCATTATACTATGCTTTCCTCAGTGCTCTGTGTCTCTCTTCCCTC
>NW_027774795.1:0-3704 GCF_054177405.1 Leptonychotes weddellii | reverse complement strand
TTGTCAAAGAATCCAAAGAGACATGAACCCAAGGAAGATTGGCTATGGTGCGGGAGAGCCCTTAAAAAGCAGTTATTTCAGTTCCACGATATTATAGATGAGAAAATGAGGACCAGGGTAGTTAAGCTACTGTCTCAAATTAGTGAGGAGCTAGGTTTAGAACCCAGGTCACCAAACACCAAATCTAGAGTTCTTTCTAATATGTCACCAAGCCTTTTGTCCATCATGGCTTTTCTTTTTCTTTCTTTCTTTCTTTCTTTCTTTCTTTCTTTCTTTTTCTTTCTTTCTTTCTTTCTTTCTTTCTTTCTTTCTTTTTCTTTCCTTTCTTTCTACAACACAATATTATATGTTCATTATAGAAAAATTTAAAAATATAGGTATGTAGTAGGTAATAAAAATAGAATCATCCAAAATCCTGCCACTTAAGATAATCACTTCTGTTAAGACTTTTTTCTACACATGTCTATTTACATATATTTTAAAAATGTAATTCCATTTTGTATGGTGCCTAGTAACCTTTTTTTTTTGCCTAATAATCATTTTTAACTTAATATTTTGTAAGTGCCTTTTTATCTAAATAGATATATCCATATCATAATTTTTTTTATTGTGGCATAACATAATGTACAGAAACTTTTTTGTGATGTTTAGGCTCTTGCAATTTGTTGCTATTGTAGTAGTCCCATAAACCTCTCATTATAGAAAAGATACAGACATATACATCTATCTATCTATCTGTCTATTGCTGATTAGTTTATCAAGATATATTCCTAGAAGTACAATTCCATTGACAAAGCCTGTGTATTAGAGTTCTCCAGAGAAACAGAACCAATAGGATGCACATAGAGATATAAATTGATTTTAAGAAATTGGCTCATAGGATTATGGAGACTGAGAGGTCTCAAGATCTGTAGGGTGGCTCAGCAAGCTGGAGACCCAGGAGAGCTAATGGTGTAGTTCCAGTCAGAGGGCCTAGAGGCTTGAGACACAAGAAGAGTCAATATTTCAGTTTGAGTCCAAAGGCAAGAAAAAAACGAATATCTTACTTTAAAGACCGCGAGACAGGAGGAATTCTGTCCTACTCAGGGGAGGGTCAGCCTCTCTGTTCTATTCAGGGCTTCAACTGATTGGATGAGCACCATCTTCACCCCCAGCCCCCATTAGAGAGAACAATCTGCTTTACTCCGTGTACCAATTTAAATGTTTATCTCCTCCAAAAACACCTTCATAGACACATCCAGAATAATGATTGACCAAACATTGGGATACCCTGTGGCCCAATTAGGTTGACACATGAAATTGATCATGTGAACAATTTAAAAATGTTTGGATTCCTCTTTCCAAGTTGACCTCTGAAAATTCTTTCCCAATTCAGAAGGCACATGCTAGTGGAGTACATCCCTGATGTACTATGTACAATGACTAGTCTTGTCATTCTTTTGAAATCTTGGTCAATATACAGTAGATCCTTAATTACTCATGAATTCTGCATTTGCGAATTTGCTTACTCATTAGACTTTATTTGTAACCTCAAAGTCAAACAGCACTTTCCTGGTCATTTGTGGACATGTGCCGAATAGTGAAAAACCATAGCCAGTTGAGGACAAGCAAGGCAACACTCTGCATTCTTGCTTCAACTCTCAAGTGTCTTTTTTCATGGTCAATTTATTGCCACAGTTTTGCATTTTGGGGCTTGTTTTGGTAATTTTGTTGTTCAAAATGGCCCCCAAGCACTGTGGTAAAGTGCTATCTCCTTTTTGTTGTTGTTGTTTTGTTTTTTGGTTTTTTATGTGTATGGAAAGAAATTGTGATGTGCCTTCTGGAGAAAATACCTGTGTTAGATTAATTTCATATAGGCATGAGTTATAGCACTACAGGCTGTGAGTTCAATGTTAACGAAACAGCATGGTCTATCCAGAAAAAGGGAGAGCAAATTCTCTGATCTATACATGAGGCTGCTGTGGAAAGTGCTAAAGTAACATCTACAGCTTATGATGAAGTTATGGAAAGGACGGAAAGGAGGCTAAATACAGGGATTCATGAGATGATGACTCGTTAAAAACAAAACAAAACAACAGCCACCCATGCTTGATAGCATTGTTGTGAGGCTGAAAGCCAAAGATATTTATGTTCATGTTACCAGGGTGAGGATCATGGTAAACCTTCTCAGCTAGTGTTTTATTCTACAGAAATACTGCATATAATTAAACAAATATTGCATATAATTAAACATTATAAATTTCTCAGTTGAAGAAAAGTTGTAACCAAAAGCTTTCAGAAACCTAATCTTGTATTTTCCCTTGGAGCAATGGCTCAGTATTCACTAATTCAGTGTTCACACGTTCTTGATATAATGTAACTACTGCCGGGGTGTCTGGGGGGCTCAGTCAGTTGAGTGTCTGCCTTTGGCTCAGATCATGAAACCAGGGTACTGGGATCGAGCCCCCTGTCAGGCTCCCTGCTCAGCGGAGAGTCTGCTTCTCCCTCTTCCTCTGCCCCTCGCCCTGCTTGTGCTTGCTTGTCTCTCTCAAAGAAAGAAAGAAAATCTTTTTTAAAAATTTAACTACTGGGGCACCTGGGTGGCTCAGTAGGTTAAGTGTCTGCCATCGGGCTCAGGTCATGATCCCAGGGTCCTGGGATCAAGTCCCTCATTGGGCTCCCTGCTCAGGGGGGAGCCTGCTTCTCCCTCTCCCTCTGCCTGCCACTCTCCCTGCTTGTGGGAGAGTCAAATAAATAAATTGTCAAATTTATTGTCTCTCATTGTCAAATAAATAAAATCTTTTAAAAAAAATGTAACTACTACAAATAACAAGAATCAACTGAGAACCATAATTTCCTCTTATTTTAATTTACATATCTTTTATTATACTTGCAATTGGACTTCTGATATTCAATAACCACACTTCTCCTTTGTTAAGAGGCAGTAGAGTGTAGTACTTAAGGACATGTATACTGTCTGAAATGATATTCTGGCTCAGTGTTCAACACCAAGATATCTGTGTTCTAAAATGTTTTCTTCCAGGGGGAGTGGGGAAGATGGTGGAGGAGTAGGGGACCCTATTTCAACTGGTCCCCGGAATTGAGCTGGATATCTACCAGACCACTCTGAGCACCCACGAAACCAGCCGGAGATGTAAGAAGATCTGGATCTCTCCAAACAGAATATCGCAGGCGGTTGGTTTTGAGGTCCGAAGCGGGGAGCCCTGATTCCTCGGGCAGATATCGGAGGATAAACGGAGGCGGGAGGGTGCCTGGACGTGGGGATCCTACACCGCCGGTGAGCGACAGCCTCACGCGCTGGGGACGGGCACAGACTCGCAGACCGGTAGCAGCGAGGAAAGGACTTTAGGGCAGCCCCCAGGGTGGAAACCCGGAGCAGCGGGGTCGCGCCTGCGAACTGCAGCCCCCAGGACGGACACCCGGAGCGCTGGGGTTGCGTGCATGCAATCTAGGGGTGGCTGGTGGTTTTAGAAGCACAAAGGGCAGAGACATGCTCCGACCTGGAGGCAGGACTGGGAGCACTGCAGAGGGGCGCACAACCCCGGATGCTGCAGTTTATAGCAGCACAGACAGAAACGGAGACGGTGTGGCCTGGAGAGCTCACTGAAGAACAGACTGCGATCTCTGCTCTGAGGAAGAGGGTTGGAAATGGTCTCTTCTGCTCTGACTCGTGGAAGAGACGGGGAAAGCCACCAGGGAAAGCC
>NW_027774794.1:0-292 GCF_054177405.1 Leptonychotes weddellii | reverse complement strand
GAGGCTGCAGACATGAAGGATGCCTGAAGTAGTCTGGAATGATTCTGGACCTTTGCAGACTTTCTAAATGAATGGGAATAGCTACTGAATCCGCTTGTGTCTGGGGGCAGTTGTACAACTGAGAGTGCTTTGAGTTAAATTCCATGCAGATTACAATGTTTATTAAAGGGCCAGTAATAAAAATGTCCAACTCGAAGCTTAAATAAATATTATTAAAACTCAAAAGTAACCATAGCAATTGTTTAAAACTTGGACTCATAGGGTATTTTGTTTGGAGGAGTATTTGATCACT
>NW_027774793.1:0-292 GCF_054177405.1 Leptonychotes weddellii | reverse complement strand
TTGGTGGTCCCGAATGAAATCTAATAACAAACTTATAAATGCTTTCAAAATATTCCCTTTATCTATTATGTATATTTTATGAACTTTATTTTATATATATATATATTTTTAAAGTACCACATCTGTATAGCTCCTTTCACAGAGTAGACGACAATCTGACTAAAATAATTCCGGCATCAAAATTATGAGACTCCACTGTCGCTTAGCAAATCCCCTTAAATGAGGAAGTCTGCGTTAAATTAAATTTCTTAAACTGGGGCGCCTGGGTGGCTCAGTTGGTTAAGCGACTGCC
>NW_027774792.1:0-292 GCF_054177405.1 Leptonychotes weddellii | reverse complement strand
TCCTGGGGACACAGGCACACACTGTATATTGAAAACCAAAAGGAGGGAGTCCTGCCCACAGAAAAGATGAAGTCATCCCATGCAGCCACCTGAGCCCAGGTCGCCCAGATCCGTGCTGATTGCCGCTCAGCAAAGTTGTCACAGATCTGCGTCTGGATGAACGAAGTGGGGGCTGAAGGAAGGACACTCAGGGGCCAACGTGTTCAGTTCTCAGCCTGAATCACGGCCACCGTGTGATTCCTCCCCACTTGCCCCCTGGGCGCGGAGACAGCGCACCCAAGTGCCCCCACAC
>NW_027774791.1:0-292 GCF_054177405.1 Leptonychotes weddellii | reverse complement strand
TTTTAAAACCACCCTTATGGAGTTCACACACAATTACATACATAAATGAACATACATATATTGGAGGACTGCCTGTTTTTTAACAAATTTCGCGTCATTGAAAAGGTTTTTATACCACTGGAATTCAAAGGAATGACTTCCATGGCATGCAAGAACTTTTCTCCATATGTGACCTTAATTCTTGCCATTTACAGTCTCAAATTTCACTCCCCTATAATTGTGACATATTTGCACTTCTTCAAACATTTCATTATACTATGCTTTCCTCAGTGCTCTGTGTCTCTCTTCCCTC
>NW_027774790.1:0-292 GCF_054177405.1 Leptonychotes weddellii | reverse complement strand
TAACCACACAGGAAAGGGAATGGAAGTTATCAGGGGACAAGCAAGTCCAGGATACTTCTGGATGTGACAAAACGAACAGAAATAACCACCACCGAATCAGATCAGTCAAGTGATCACAATGAAGGTAATCTATTTCTTAACCTCAATTACATCTAAGAGGAAATTTACCAATTAAAACATAGGATGCTGCAAAGTGGGGAAAAAAAATCCAGAAAATGTAGCAGAGTTCTTAGAAATTAAACATAAGATTGCCAAAATAAAATGTCAATGGGAGGACTAGAGGATAGTGTAG
>NW_027774789.1:0-292 GCF_054177405.1 Leptonychotes weddellii | reverse complement strand
GAGGAGGTCAGTATCACTAAGTAGCAGGGAAACCATCAAAAAGTTACTTACACCAGATGGAGATGTTTCCCTCCAGTGGGCCCAGAGGAGTAGAGATGGAGAAGAGCTGACTTTCATGAATAAATAAATAAAACATTTAAAAAAAAAAAAAAGATGGAGAAGAGCTAATAGGCCAGAGCCAGCAGAGATTTGCAAAAAAGGGTCCAGTGTGTGTTTAACAGGAAAGCTAAAAGCTTAAGGGGAACTAGACTTGATTATAACTGAAGTATAAAATTGCTGACAGAAGTTTGTT
>NW_027774788.1:0-292 GCF_054177405.1 Leptonychotes weddellii | reverse complement strand
CACAGAATTCCACTGGTGGAGGTGGTTCTGCCCAAGTGTGAGGTCCAGCCTCCCTCCCCAAGTTCCCTGACCCTCCCACCTCCACTCCCTCATTCACAAACCAGGGGTGATAATATTGATTTCATAAGGTTGTCATGAAAATCCAAAGAGCATAGTATTTCCTCCCTTCAACCTGATGAGCCAGTTTAAAAAAAAAAAAATCTCGGGCGCCTGGGTGGCTCAGTTGGTTGGGCGACTGCCTTCGGCTCAGGTCATGGTCCTGGAGTTCCGGGATCGAGTCCCGCATCGGGCT
>NW_027774787.1:0-292 GCF_054177405.1 Leptonychotes weddellii | reverse complement strand
TCTTTTTGATGATGGCCATTTTAACAGGCATGAGGTGATTTCTTATTATGGTTTTAATTTGCATTTCCCTAATGACTAGTGATGTTGAGCATCTTTTTTTTTTTTTTTTAAGATTTTATTTATTTGACAGAGAGAGACATAGCAAGAGAGGGAACACAAGCAGGGAGAGTGGGAGAGGGAGAAGCAGGTTTCCCGCCGAGCAGGGAGCCCGATGCGGGGCTCGATCCCAGAACCCTGGGATCATGACCTGAGCCGAAGGCAAATGCTTAACGACTGAGCCACCCAGGTGCCC
>NW_027774786.1:0-292 GCF_054177405.1 Leptonychotes weddellii | reverse complement strand
GGAAGCGTGGACTCTGCCAGGGCCACAGCACACGATGCCCGTTCCGGCAGGGCTGGGAAGAGCCGGCCAGGCAGCCCAGCAGATCCCACAGGCCCCCGGGGGGGCCCCCATCTCTCTTATGGTTGCCACACCCACGCTGTCCCCGGCCTCGCGGGTGGGACTCCGCCCAGCGCCCGACCCAGCGCCACAGCCACCCGAGGTCATGCCCCAGACACCACCGCCTTCCTGGCTCCTGGGCGAAGCTGCCAGCCCAGACTGTAATTTCACAGGGCCTCCTCCCAGCCTGACCGCT
>NW_027774785.1:0-292 GCF_054177405.1 Leptonychotes weddellii | reverse complement strand
TTTCCCACCTTTTGCATTGCATTTTCCAGACATTGATCTATTTTCTCATACAGAACAAAAACAATGGAAGTCATCGTGTTAATTTATTGGTGCTTTTCCTGCTTTTCCAGTTCAGTACTCTCTGCTTTTTCCTTCCTTGGTTCTTCCTGGGCTGGTCTTGTTTGGTCTCTAATCCCCTTATGTGGGTGTCTGGCAATGCGCTCGCCAGTCCAGAGTGAGGACTTCAGAGGGGGGCTGCTCCGAATGTGCTTTCTGGGCACTCCCCATGCGCGGGCATGTCTGTGGTCCAAGT
>NW_027774784.1:0-3704 GCF_054177405.1 Leptonychotes weddellii | reverse complement strand
CTGTCGTTTCCTGACTTGTAAATTTTAGCCATTCTGACTGGTGTGAGGTGGTATCTCATTGAGGTTTTGATTTGGATTTCCCTGATGCCGAGCGATATTGAGCACTTTTTCATGTGTCTGTTGGCCATTTGGATGTCTTCTTTACATCGCTACCAATTTTAAAGGAAAATTAAAAGAGGCAACATTTAGAAGATAACAAGCTTTTAAAAATTTTATAACTTGGTAACATTGTCCAATCTGGGATAGCCATTCCTTTATCAATTAATTCTTTCTGCATTTTTGTCCAACAAATGCTAACATTGTCCTTTACATATTGTATATGTGACAATACTATTTTATATATATATATATATACACACACATATATATATATGCACATAGGCTTATATATATGTGTATTTGAGTACAGTAATACATTGTTCAACAAACCAAAACTCTAAAGGTTCTTTTGATGAATCACTTTATTTCAAATAATCTTTTCAGTTTTAAAAAACATACTTTAGATATAAATGATACAATCACTTAACAAAACTGGACATGAGGGGCGCCTGGGTGGTTCAGTTGTTAAGCGGCTGCCTTCGGCTCAGGTCATGATCCCAGGGACCTGGGATCAAGCCCCACATCATGCTCCCTGCTTGGCAGGGAGACTGCTTCTCCCTCTGCCTGAGGCTCCCCCTGTTTGTACTCTCTTTCTCTCTTTCTGTCAAATAAATACAATCTTTAAAAAAATTAAAAAAAAAAAAACTGGACATGAAAGGCTGCCTTGTAGGTCCCCTCAACTCCTTTCTTTTAAATTCAATTATCTTTATTTTTTAGCAACCTGTTTATAGAAACATTATTTTGTAAAGGCGAACTTAAGAAAGGAATGAGAACAGGGTCTGAAAAAGAGAACATAGTTAAAAATTAGGAGACTAACTGAAGGGAGTGCTAAAGAATTAAAATCATTATAAACATACTTTTTTAATGACTCATACTTCCACACAGTAGAGAAAGTCTTCCTTGAATATGTGCAGTTTTGATTTATAAAATCATAAGTAGGCAGAAAATAGAACGATATAATTGAGATGACTTAAAACCATTCACTTGCAATTTTATGATTTGGTAAAAGGCACACTCCTTTGGAATATTCAAAAAATCAATAGGACTATTAGACTATTAACATTTGTAAATGTCTACACCACTGAAGTAAATATAAAGAAATGTTTAGAGTCAGCTTAAAACTGAACTTTCACATATATAAGACAGCAGCACAGCTAATTACCCTAGCCCTCTAAACTCTTTACTTTTAGAGAAGTGTGTTACAATTGCCATCTAAATAAGTTAGAAAGAGGAATAAAGTGATCTTATTATATTTTGTGGCAAATAGCATGAAATATTCCAAACTATAATTTCCAAAATGAGACCCTAGTAAGAGGCACAGAGCTCAAAGAAAAAGGAGAAAGTAATTGGAAAGTGTTAGAAATATAAAAGACAGGAGCAAGATGGCGGAGGAGTAGGAGACCTGGATTTCGTCTGGTCTCAGGAATTCAGCTGGATAGGGATCAAACCATTCTGAACACCTACGAACTCAACAGGAGATCAAAGAAAAGAATAGCAACAACTCTCTGAACAGAAAAGCGACCACTTTCTGGAAGGTAGGACGTGCGGAGAAGTGAATCCGAGGTGATATTCGGTAGGATAGACTGTGGGGGAGGGGGCATCCATCAGCCACTTCTGGCAAGTGATAGAGCAGCAGAGCACAAAATCGGACCTTTTAGAAGTCAGCTCCGGGGCGCCTGGGTGGCTCAGTCGTTAAGCGTCTGCCTTCGGCTCAGGTCATGATCCCAGGGTCCTGGGATCGAGTCCCACATCAGGCTCCCTCCTCGGGGGGAAGCCTGCTTCTCCCTCTCCCACTCCAGCTGCTTCTGTTCCTGCTCTCGCTATCTCTGTCTCTGTCAAATAAATAAATAAAATCTTTAAAAAAAAAAAAAAAAGAAGTCAGCTCCACTGAGGGACGTTGCTCCAGTGGCTAAGCGGGGGTGGAACCCTCATGGGACAGTGTGGTCTCAGGACCTCAGGGTCACAGAAAGACCGGGGGTGCCTGAGTAGGACAGACTTCCCAGGGATCGGATCGGGGAAGCTGGCTACAGAGACGGAGCCGAGGAGTGGGCTCTCAGCTCGCGGATGCCATAAACCGTGATCCACGGCACAGACGGGCCACTGCTCCTCCAGTAGGGACCCAACAAGCAGCAGATCCGGGGAGACTCCCCTTCCTCCCCCGGGAAAAGCAGTTTGGGAGCGCACCGCAGGGATCTGCTGGGTTTAGAGACTCCACATGGAGTCAGGTGCCAGAGACAGAAACGCTCGGTCACAGGCCGGGTGAGCACGGAGTGTGGCTGGAGACCAGGAAGATGGGAGTGACTGACTGCTTTTCTCTGGGGGCGCACTGAGGAGCAGGGCCCCGAGTTCTCGGCTACTCCAGGGCAGAGACTGGGAGGCCACCATTTTCACTCTCATCCTCCAAAGCTGTACCAAAAGCTTGCAGGGAACAAAAGCTCCCAAGAGCAAACCCGAGCAGATTACTTAGCCCCACCCAGCAAGGGTGGGGCAATTCTGCCTCCGGCAAAGACATTTGGGAACCACGGCAACAGGCCCCTCCCCCAAAAGATCAGAGAGAACAGCCCACCAAGACCAAGTTTACCAATCAATGAGAATGGCAGAACTCCAGCGGTAGGGGAATAATACACATAGAATCCATGGCTTTTTTACCATGATTCTTTAGTCTTTCAAAGTTATTTTTTTTTAACTGTCCTTTTGTTTTTTTTGAATTTTTCCTTTTCCCTTTTTCAACCAACATCTTATCAATCCCTTTCTTAAAAAATTTTTTATTTTTCATTTTTAGAGTCATATTCTATCCCTTCATAGTAGTTACCCTTATTTTTGGCATATATATATAAATTGTTCTCTCTTTAAAATTTTGGGATACAGTTTCTTCTAACAGATCAAAATATACCCTAAATCTCTAGTGTATAGTTTTGTTCTAGTCTCCTGCCCGATCACATTCTCTCCTTTTTTAAAATTCTCTTCTTTCTTTTTTCAAACAACTTCTTATCAATTCCTTTTATAAAATCCTTTATAATTTTCATCTTTACAGTCATATTCCATCCCTTCATTGTATCAACCCTTATTTTTGTACATATATAAGTTTTCTTTCTTTGAAATTTTGGGAGGCACTTTCTTCTAACACACCAAAATACACCCAAAATGTAGTGTGTGACACTGATCTATGCACCAGCCTGATCATATTTGATCATATTCTGTTTTTTTTTGTTTTGTTCTGTTTTTGTTTGTTTTTATCTTTTTCTTTGTTCTTTCATTCCCTTTCTTTTCCCCCGGTTTCAGGTCTTTTCTGATTTGTTTAGAGTATATTTTCTGGGGACATTGTTACCCTGTTAGCATTTTGTTCTCTCATTCATCTGTTCTCCTCTGGACAAAATGACAAGACGGAAAAAATCACCTCAACAAAAAGAACAAGAGGTAGTACTGACTGCCAGGGACCTACTCAATACGGACATTAGTATGATGTTGGACCTAGAGTTCAGAATCATGATTATAAAGATATTAGCTGGGCTTGAAAAAAGCATGGAAGTTATTAGAGAAACACTTTCTGGAGAAATAAAAGAACTAAAATCTAACCAAGTCGAAATCAAAAAGGCTATTAATGA
>NW_027774783.1:0-292 GCF_054177405.1 Leptonychotes weddellii | reverse complement strand
GCAGCCTGGAAGGCAGGGCATGGTAAGGAGTCTTCTTGCTGCTTCACAGATAGAGAAGTGAAGGCCCACTGGACTCAGTGATCACGCAGCGATTGGGACCCTGTGGCCCGCCTCCCAGTTGAGCTCCGTCCTTCCTAATGTGCAAGACGGGGAAAGATTTTTCTGTCAGACTCGCTGGGAGCTGGTAACTGAAATGTCTGGTACCTGTGCGGCAGAGGTGGGGGCAAGACCCCACATGCCAGCTCAGCGCTAACCACCAACCCACCATTGGGTGTGTCTGTAGAGAGACTCG
>NW_027774782.1:0-292 GCF_054177405.1 Leptonychotes weddellii | reverse complement strand
GTCTTTCAACTGCTGTCCTTTAGCCTGGGACAGCTGGTCCTTCCAGCAGGCCCTGGCCCACCGCTTAACCTCACCCTCGCCCCTCTGGCCACTAACCCTTCACGACAGCTCCAGTCACCCCTCACCTTCCTCCCTACTCTGTGTATTCCCACAGCTTTCCTCCTTTGCCTGCTTGGTGACTGCTCCTCATTCTTCAAGGGCCAGTGGACATCCGTTTTCTCTGTAGCCTCTTCCTGGAAGAATGAGTATTTCTCTTCTCACTGTTACAACAGGACTTTGACCATTTGTATTG
>NW_027774781.1:0-292 GCF_054177405.1 Leptonychotes weddellii | reverse complement strand
GTGTCTGATGCATTTTGAGTTTTGTATATGGTATAGCTGGGGTCCAACTTCATACTTTTGCATACGGACATTCACTTGTCTTGAATTATTGTTTGAGACTATTCCTTCACCATTACATAGCACTGCCACCCTTGTCAAAGATATGTTAAGAAAAAAAAAAGAAGAAGAAGAAGGTAGCGGGAGGGGAGGAATGAAGGGGTGGAAATCGGAGGGGGAGACGAACCGTGAGAGATGATGGACTCTGAAAAACAGGCTGGGGGTTGCTGGAGTGGGGGGTGGGGCGGGAGGGATG
>NW_027774780.1:0-292 GCF_054177405.1 Leptonychotes weddellii | reverse complement strand
TTCTGGCTTCAGAAAGAGGCCAGGTGGGAGAATGCTTCTGAGGTTTGCTCTTGAGATTGTCTTCTCCAGCCTCCCCCCTCCCCGGACGTCTTTAAGGATGAGAACTCGTATCATTTATGATAACACACCTTTTCTGTGATTTCCACTTGCATAGACCACACCGCGTCTTCCAGGTCGTGGGTTTTGTGGTTCACGTTGAGACGGACTGTAGTTTCACATCCCTGATGTCCCTGCGGACTGCCAACTCCTCAGGACACAAGCCTTTCTCTTCCCTAAAACACTCAAGCCCATC
>NW_027774779.1:0-292 GCF_054177405.1 Leptonychotes weddellii | reverse complement strand
ATGTGCATTCTTTTTTTTTAATACTAGCTTTGATTGTTTTTTCTCACTAATCTTTCAAACACCATTTTTCTTCTTCCATTTCAGTAGTAGGGTCTCCCCATGCAGGTTACATAAAGGGTTCATTAAGGTCTCAGATATCAGGAATCGGGTTAACCCCTTTGGTGGGTGCCGAAGTCTCACGAGGGCAGAAGGGAGGTCTGGGCTTGCTTCCAGAAAGGAGACCTTGCCCAAGCAGTTGGACACAGCTGGTGCTGGGTGTGGGGTGATGCTCTTAGCCAAACAGGCTGATGTT
>NW_027774778.1:0-292 GCF_054177405.1 Leptonychotes weddellii | reverse complement strand
TCCTTTTCTTGTTCTTCCCCCAGGGTTCCATTTTGTCAAAATCCAGCAGGCCATTTCTCCTCTCATTACCTCACTTGGTTGAGAGAAAGATGCCACAGAACCATGATAAAAGAACATTTTAGGAGGGGCCAGAGCATTTGTAACAGTTTTCATTTAAACCTCTCCAAAGTCATGAACTACTATTAATACATGCATTTTGCGGATGAGGAAACAAGGACACAGAGTTTATGTAAGTTGCAGACGTAGGTTGTGGAGCCAGAATTTGACACCTGCTGTAGAGCTCTGGTACCCC
>NW_027774777.1:0-292 GCF_054177405.1 Leptonychotes weddellii | reverse complement strand
TGCAGGGTGTGTGTGCAGAGGTGTGTGCTCAGGGTATGTGCTGGGGTATGCATAGAGGAAGGGTGCAGGGGTGTGTGTTCAGGGGCATGTGTCCAGGGGCATGTGTCCAGGCTATGTGTGCAGGGGTGTGTGCATGCAGTCACACAGCCCAGTCACATAGGCGCTCCCAGACTCCCAGCTTCCATAATGGCCATCCCTGCCGGACAGACAGCTCCCTCCAGCTCCCTCCAGCTCCCTCCTGCTCCCTCCTGCTCCCTCCTGCTCCCTCTGGCTCCATCCTGCTCTCTCCAGC
>NW_027774776.1:0-292 GCF_054177405.1 Leptonychotes weddellii | reverse complement strand
GTCAGGTGCTCGGGGATCTCCCTCCCCAGGGAACCAACCACATTCCTGTCCCGGATCCATCACAAGGGACAGTCCCTTCATCTCTCTACATTTCCGTGCCCTCCACTGTAAACTATGGCTTACAGCCCCTGCTTCCCCTCCAACGGTGCTGGTGTGGGGATTACAGGAGGAGATGATACATATTCTCGGTGAGCTGTAAACCTCATTCCCCTGTGCAGGATAAAGAGTGAGCTTCCATCCCCCATGCAGTGGAGCCATCCAAGTCCCGTGTCTGGCTTCACCCACTACCAGG
>NW_027774775.1:0-292 GCF_054177405.1 Leptonychotes weddellii | reverse complement strand
TTTCGACTGAAGGGGTGTTTGCTTCTGCCGGTACCCTGGTGATGGTGGATTTTGATTTGTATTTTCTTTTCTTCCTTTTTCTTTCTTTCTTTCTCCTTCCTTCCTTCCTTCCTTCCTTCCTTCCTTCCTTTTTTGTAGTATCTTCAAGCTCCATGAGCAAAGGAAGAGAGGACAAAATGTAGTTTGGATCCCCTTCATTCTACTCGGCCCGTAAAGTACAGACATGGAGTCATTTCCATTGAACACAGAACACAGGGAAGAAGAAAGGATGCGGGTGGTGAATAGGGACCCA
>NW_027774774.1:0-292 GCF_054177405.1 Leptonychotes weddellii | reverse complement strand
TATTAAAACATACAATAGTATAATTTTATTTCTCTCCTCCCTATCTTTGTGCCATTTTTGTCACATATTGATCTCAACATATGTCCAAAAATACCCACCACTATTATTTTTGCTTTAAATCATTAATTATCTTAGGAGATATTTAAACAATATGAAAAAAAGGCATATTTATCCTCAGAGTTACCATTTCCAGTACTCTAATTTCCCTGTGTAGATCCAGATATTCATTGGCATCATTTTCCTTCTGCCTAATGGTTCCCTTAACAATTCTTGTAGTGCAGGTCTGCCAGTG
>NW_027774773.1:0-3704 GCF_054177405.1 Leptonychotes weddellii | reverse complement strand
GCGCCTGGGTGGCTCAGTTGGTTAAGCGACTGCCTTCGGCTCAGGTCATGATCCTGGAGTCCCGGGATCGAGTCCCGCATCGGGCTCCCTGCTCAGCGGGGAGGCTGCTTCTGCCTCTGACCCTCCTCCCTCTCATGCTCTCTGTCTTTCATTCTCTCTCTCTCAAATAATAAATAAATAAAATCTTTAAAAAAAAAAAGCAAGATTCATAATGCATAAATCTAGTTAATGAAGGAAATAGGTAAATTTTTATCAATCAAATGCTACAAAAACTTATAGGTAAACTATGTTTTCCATTAATTGATTTTTCTCAATAGTTTAGTATCATTTCAAGATATAAAGCATTGAAATGTCTAGCTTCATTTTAGACAAAAACACTGACATGAGTCTAGTCCAGATTCTTGTTTTAGATACCCTCCCATTCATCACTTAGCTTTCATGATTCTGCACTATTTTAAAGTTTCTATTCATAGAGCAAAACATTATGATCTATCTAGTACCCCATGAAAAAAAACTCAAAGTAATCTATTTCTCTTGCTTTTTATTACCTTCAGTGACATTTCTAAACTGTTTCTGATTACTGAATCCCTTTCATACTACTTATATATTGTTTCAGATGAATTCATTTAGTAAAAAAATACCTATCAGGTATTTTTGGGGAAGGTATCATTTGAGGAAGATAGGACTATAGGAATGATTTTACATTTTTCTAGTGATTCCTGTCAGAATGTCTTCAGTAGAGCTGTGGACACAGAATCTTAAAAACAATGAATTTATCTCTCCTCACTTGCATTATACAAATTCAGATGAGATTCTAATTCCAGTGCTACATTTCTCAAGCCAAAGAGCTGGCTTGAGTTAATTCTTTGTTTAAAACAAACAAAAAACGTGGGAATATTTTTTATTAGTGCAGCTTCCTCAATATCTGACTTCATTTCCTTAAATAAGCACCTTACAATTGAAAGGACTTTTTCCCTATTAAATTTGTGGCTCAGAAATCCTGGCTATTCTGTATCTTATGAATATACTTGCTTAGCAATTTTGGTTACTGCTTTTATTTTCAATGTTAGATAAAATACAAAAGATAATTATATTAGTTATTGCAGTTTGGGAATAATTTAAATTAAACAAATGTTTGAACTCCATATGAGAAAGAAAGAGAAACCCCTTATGAAAATAACTTAAATTAAAAAAAAATGTTTGAACCCCTTATGAGAAAGAACCCCTAAATTCCAATTTATATGACACTTAACAATCTCCTAGATTCTATCCAACACTTCTAGAATGTTAAATAAATTAAGTTGCCTATTGAATGTGTCTGCCTGTGATTAATGAATTAAAAATTTCAGACTATTTATTCAGCGTCATCTTTGTGTGTGGTTTTATTTTGGATATATGAGAAAGTCTACAGACTTTTAGATGTTACCTACTACATTGATACTTCACATAGAGTTTGAAAAGAAAATTGCAATTAAAATTATTTATAAGGTAATATGAATCATCAAGCCAATTTTTCTTTTATGTGAAGTATAATTATTAGATGACTTAAAAAGAAATTAGCTGTTAAAATGTTCTTTTTTTTTATTCTTATGTTAATCCCCATACATTACATCATTAGTTTTAGATGAAGTGTTCCATGATTCATTGTTTGTGCATAACACCCAGTGCTCCATGCAGAATGTGCCCTCCTCAATACCCACCACCAGGCTAACCCATCCTCCCACCCCCCTCCCCTCTAGAACCCTACAAACTCAGCTGTTAAAATGTTTTAATGACTTAAGAGAACAATGTAAATTCTTAAATTTATGCTTAATGGAGTTTTACTTTTCACAATATTAGGGCCCTTTTACTTAGGGCTACTGAAAAAGTTCCCCCAAATTGTAAAAACACTCTTTTTTTTTTTTTTTTAGATTTTATTTATTTATTTGAGAGTGAGAGACAGAGATAGTGAGAGAGAGCACAAGTGGGGAGGAGAGGGAGAAGCAGGCTCCCCGCAGCCTGATGAGGGACTCGATCCCAGGACCCCCGGATCATGACCTGAGCCGAAGGCAGACGCTTAACCGACTGAGCCACCCAGGTGCCCTAAAAAAAAAAAAAAAAAGAATAACTCAACTATGCCTTTGTCACAAAAGCAACCGGAGACTACAGTAAATGAATGAAGCAAGTATGTACTCTGATAAAACTTATTTACCAGAACATACAGGGGGCCAGATTTGGTCTCAGGTTGCCATTTGCCATATATAGAGCACAACAAAGTAAAGTAAAAATATTTTAAAATATTTTATAATGGAAACTCTCAGGATCTTCAGCTTTCTCCATGGCATTTTGTGATGTGGCTTTACTTCTCTGAACCAGGTTTAGTTAATAACTTCCCTCCTATAACATCATTAGGCCCAGGTTATTATTTTAAGGTCTATTAGTCCAGGAATATCTGCTACAGAACATCAAGAGTACTTCCTTTCTCAGGCATAAAACTGTATTTGTCTTTGAGCAGGGTTTAAGAGGACTGGCTGTGTATTTGTGTCGAGAGCAAATTCTAAGGCAAAGTGGCAGAGAGTTGGTTTAATGCTCAAGAAATCCTATACTATACAGCAGCTGCAGAAAATTAAAGTGAGATTCGTGCAGAAAAGCATAGATTTGAATCATCATGTCCAAACTGGCAGGAGTAGAATCGTGGACAAGAGGTAGAGCCAAGAGCCTGGAATCAAACAGATACTACATTTTTGGGTAATGGATTAGGGACAGGGGTACAGATTGTAGAGTTGTGGGGACTTCCCCTGAAGAGTTTCCAATCACCATAACAACTTAAATATAAAAATCAACATTATCTTTTCAAGAGGTACTGTGCTGAGTTTATGGTTAATATAAAATGACTTAGCTCCATTAAAAGTTTTGACTAGCTCTAGTTTTTCATATTCCCATACTATTGATAATCGCAGAAAATATCATAATTGATAACTTAATTCAGTAAAACAAGTTTATAGAATTTAGCTTCAAATTAGCTACATAGAACCTGTGGTAGATAACCACAAATGATGAAAGGATTTCATTTCTTTCTATAAGTAGCTTTTGTCAATAAATTCTGAATTCAGTGTGATCATACTACATTAGTTATTTGTAGAATATTTTTTAGAATATTACTATTTTTTGTAGCTTAATAGTAAATAGCAACAGTATTTTTATAATTTAAAATAAGAATACTATACAATAGAGAATATGAGATCCTTTAAGATGGAATCGATGATTAGATAATAAGTATGATATTACTTGCATATCTAAACTAATCATTAAATACATTTATTTAACTTCATACTTCAAAAGTATAGACCTCACATTTTCTCATCCTATTTGGAATATAACAGACAAAAGTTAATAATTAGTAACTTTTGCATTTTCAAAATATTTTTATACATTATTTATCTGATGGTGTTATATGTATATATAAATCATAATAAAATGTGTAATAATATTTGTATTTACATTTTTATTTTATACAATAAGTTTTATTTAAATTTTTTAAAATTATTTCAATAAAATAATATAAAAATATAAATATTGTGTGACATATCAGATAAAGGGCTAGTATCCAAAATCTATAAAGAACTCATCAAACTCAACACCCAAAGAACAAAGAATCCAATCAAGAAATGGGCAGAAGACATGAACAGACATTTTTCCAAAGAAGACATCCAAATGGCCAACAG
>NW_027774772.1:0-292 GCF_054177405.1 Leptonychotes weddellii | reverse complement strand
TCTTTTTCTCTCAGAGGCTTCTATAAAATACAGGGAGGAACAGAAGAGGTCATGATGTTTCTGTGTGTCACCAAGAGATGTATTTCAATATGTACTTCTTATCTTCCTTCCAAATCTATATCCTGTAAGCGTGATAACAAATAGTACCTGAGTAAATACTATGTAGGTAACTAGTACACAGACATGAATAGCTAGCTATTCATGTCTGTGTACTAGTTACCTACATAGTATTTACTCAGGTACTATTTGTTATCACGCTTACAGGATATAGATTTGGAAGGAAGATAAGAAG
>NW_027774771.1:0-292 GCF_054177405.1 Leptonychotes weddellii | reverse complement strand
GCCATAACCATCCCTCTGTGCTCTGTGCTCTAGATCTGGAATAACCCATTCATCAGCTGGGATCCAGAAGAATGTGGTGCCATCAGTAAACTTACTGTGACAACTGAGAGCCTGTGGCTCCCAGACATCTTCATCATGGAATCGTGGGTACCAGGGCTAGGGAAAGCTGGAGCAGAGACCCTTCTGCAAGGGGCAGGCCGGGGCGGTAGGGGGGAAACCCATTCAGTGGGACCACCAAAAACTTATTTCAGAGGAGCACAGTCATGGCTCATCAACCGTCTCTTATTTCTAG
>NW_027774770.1:0-292 GCF_054177405.1 Leptonychotes weddellii | reverse complement strand
TACAAAGTTTATTTATATAGTTTCTGTATGCCATGGGGGCTACAAACAGAAACAGAAACTTTCTCTCCCAAGAATTCAAACTTGTCAAGAAGCCAGGCATATAATAGGAACATTATTAGCACCCAAATGTCCATCAGCTGATGAATGGATAAGGAAGTTGTGATACATATATATATATGTATTTATTTATATTTGTCTTCATATATATTATCACATATATATTATATATATCATATATTATCACTATATATATATATACACACACATATATATATATATAATGGAATATTAC
>NW_027774769.1:0-292 GCF_054177405.1 Leptonychotes weddellii | reverse complement strand
GCCTGAGTGGCTCAGTCGGTTAAGCGACTGCCTTCGGCTCAGGTCATGATCCTGGAGTCCCTGGATCGAGTCCCGCATCAGGCTCCCTGCTCGGCGGGGAGTCTGCTTCTCCCTCTGACCCTCCCCCTCTCATGTGCTCTCTCTCTCTCTTTCATTCTGTCTCAAATAAATAAATAAAATCTTTAAAAATAAAAAAAAATTTAAAATCCTAGTATACTCATTCCAACACCTGGATCACTTTAGATCCAGTCTTTATTAGTTGTCTCTTTATTGAATATGGATCATGTTTCTT
>NW_027774768.1:0-292 GCF_054177405.1 Leptonychotes weddellii | reverse complement strand
GCCTGGGTGGCTCAGTTGGTTAAGCGACTGCCTTCGGCTCAGGTCATGATCCTGGAGTCCCAGGATCGAGTCCCGCATCGGGCTCCCTGCTCGGCAGGGAGTCTACTTCTCCCTCTGACCCTCCTCCCTCTCATGCTCTCTGTCTCTCATTCTCTCTGTCTCAAATAAATAAATAAAATCTTTAAAAAAAAAAAAAAAAAAGAAATCCACAGAGGCAAAAATAAAACCTCTGTTTTATTAAGGAAACAAGGTCCCCAGGAACCCAAGGAAGCACCTTAGGCCTCAGGACGAT
>NW_027774767.1:0-292 GCF_054177405.1 Leptonychotes weddellii | reverse complement strand
CGTGGTTCCCATACTCAAGCCTGTGACTTGGCTTCCCTTCTGGTGGGTCCTGGTTCATATGCGCCACGTTGGAGTTATGACCTATTCCCCTACGCCCACCCCACCCACAGAGATAGACAAGCAAGTAAATAAACCTTTTTCTTCTTCCAGTATTCTCTTTGTAAATGACACCACTCATCTTGTTGGCTAATTCCAGTTATTCTTTCTTTCACTAAAAGCCCAATCAATAATTCCAGTTAAATCTCCCTTCCAAACATGGCTAGAATCCATCCAGTTTCTTCATCCTGCTGAT
>NW_027774766.1:0-292 GCF_054177405.1 Leptonychotes weddellii | reverse complement strand
GGACTGCTGGCCCTGAGCATGGGCACAGCGGGCCGGGAGAGCCCCCGGGGCTTGGGCGCTGGGACGGAGCCTGGCAACCACGCTCCGTCCCCGGGGCAACCGCAGCTCTGGCTTCTGAGGCTCACATCCGCGCCTCGCAGGGCCCACACTGCGTCACAGTCCCTGTGGCCTCATCCTGCTCATGAAAGCACCCTGTCTTCGCGGAGCCGACCTCGCTGAGACGCCAAGGAGACGTGTGTCCTAGCGCTCTGCCTTCTAGCTGCTCATGGCTGCTCACGCTGGGCTGTCTTCC
>NW_027774765.1:0-292 GCF_054177405.1 Leptonychotes weddellii | reverse complement strand
AGGTGTTGGGCTGCCTTAGTGGACAAAATATTCAAAGATTCCTGCCCTCATAGAACATACCTCAACAATCAATAAATAGGTAATAAATAAATTGGTTAATTAAGTGGTATTTTAGAAGGAGACAAGAGTTATGGGAAAAAGAAAAGGTAGAGAGAAGGGTAGGAGGGCACAGGATTGCCAGGGAGTAGGGAGGGGAGGGCCTGTCGCACTTGGAGAGAGAGTGGTCGGGGTATCTTCCTTAAGAAGGTGACATTTAAGCAGACTTGGTGGTGAAGGGGTGAGGTAGGCAGGT
>NW_027774764.1:0-292 GCF_054177405.1 Leptonychotes weddellii | reverse complement strand
TGGAGATGATGATGGTGGTGGAGGTGCTGGTCATGGTGGTGGTGGAGGTGATGGTGGTGGTGGTCGTGGTGGTTGTGGTGATGGTCGTGGTGGTGGCGATGGTGGTGATAGAACGATCTGTTCCTGGGGATGGTCTAGAGCTGGCAGCTCCTGTCATTCAGGTAAGGAGGGCTGTTCATCCGCTCCAGAGCCTCCATGCGTAAGAAAAGTGATGGTCACTGGCAGCAAGTCCCTCTGGTCTGGCAGGGAGAGGGGAGGGGGAGAGGGGAGCCTCTGTGCACTCAGACCCTGC
>NW_027774763.1:0-292 GCF_054177405.1 Leptonychotes weddellii | reverse complement strand
CCATAAAAAGAATGAACTATTTGACCACTCTTATACCCTACTACATTATTATAAAAGCAATAATGGAAGAACAATTTAATTGGAAAATGGGTACATTTACCACCAGCTTCCCTAAGGGCATTGAGATAGGTAGAAGTTATTTTTTAGATATAATTTAATAGCAGAATTGTGTTTCTTCACAGTCCAGTACATATGGCATGTTTTTGTGATTTTGTTTATCTAACATTATCATTAAAACACATATACAAGAACTATAAATGACCATAGATGAGAATACAAATTTGTTTTTTTT
>NW_027774762.1:0-3704 GCF_054177405.1 Leptonychotes weddellii | reverse complement strand
GGTTTTGATTTGTAGTTCCCTGATGCTGAGTGATGTTAAGCACTTTTTCATGTGTCTGTTGGCCATTTGAATGTCTTCTTTGCAGAAATGTCTGTTCATGTCTTCTGCCCATTTCTTGATTGGATTATTTGTTTTTTGGGTGTTGAGTTTGATAAGTTCTTCATAGATTTTAGATACTAGCCCTTTATCTGATATGTCATTTGCAAATATCTTCTCCCATTCTGTCGGTTGTCTTTTGGTTTTGTTGACTGTTTCCTTTGCTGTGCAAAAGCTTTTTATCTTGATGAAGTCCCTATAGTTCATTTTTGCCCTTGCTTCCCTTGCCTTTGGCGATGTTTCTAGGAAGAAGTTGCAGCAGCTGAGGTAGAAGAGATTGCTGTCTGTGTTCTGCTAAAGGATTATGATGGATTCCTGTCTCGCAATGTTTATTGATTTTTAAAGAAGTTATCCCATTCTTCTCTTTTAATCCTATCAAAATTTCTTCCTGAGTAGGCATAGGAACTTCACACACACAAGACTTCACTTATTGGGGTGAACTGGGTGGCCCAGTTGGTTAAGCGACTGCCTTCAGCTCAGGTCATGATCCTGGAGTCCCAGGATCGAGTCCCACTTCGGACTCCCTGCTCAGCGGGGAGTCTACTTCTCCCTCTGACCTTCCCCCATCTCCTGCTCTCTCTCTCTCTCTCATTCTCTCTCTCAAATAAATAAATAAAATCTTAAAAAAAAAAAGACTTCACTTATTAAGGAACAATTCATAAATACAACAGCATAAAATTAACACCCAGCCCCCTTTTGCTAGTTTCTTAAAACTAATTTGACTGAACCTAAGTCAACTTTTAGTGGCAACAGCAATTTTTTTAGACAAGATGTGTGGAGAAAAATGGAAGAACTCAAATTCATAATTTCAGGGGCAAAACACCTGCCAAAAAGTAGGTGGTAGTGGTTCGGATTTGAGCTAGAAACTTTGCAGAACAAAAAAATAAATAAAAAAGAAAGAAAGAAATTTTGCAGAAAAACTTTGAACATTTCTTAGCATCCAGTCATTGGTCATCTTGGATCCTCAAGGTAATAATGTGTGTGTGTGTGTGTGTTTCCAAGTTTAATGTTGACAAATCAAATTGGGTGAGCTATCTACAAAGCGTAGGTACTGGTGAGACGTGGGTGCTTGTTGAAAAGACAATGCATATGTCTAGACAGCATTCTAGTTGTCCATTGTCTTCTATGAACTTTGGCTGTAAGAGGAAGGACAGTGATGTAATAGCACTTTTCTTATATGTATGGGATATATTTATTGGCAACTCTCAAGCTATAATGAATTAAATAAAAACTGCAGGAGAAGCAAAGGCATTTGCAAGCTTTTTAGAGTTAAGTCTCTGAGAAGAAGGACTTATTATTAGATCTGTAAGGGAGAAACAGTTTTTTCTCAACCCTCTCAGAGTCCCTGACAGGGTCTGAAAATTAAATTAACAGAGACAGATTAACAAGAAAAGCCTACAAATTTTATTAAATGTGTACATGTACATGGGAGGCTTCACAAAAGAATGAAAAGCTAAAGAAGTGACTAGAGCAGAAAACTTTTATACACTTTAGACAAAGAAACACTAAATTTGCAAACAACTGATAAGACAGAGGGGGTTTGTGCTAGGAGTAGTAAATGGTGAAGAAGTAACTAGGAAAATAAGGGTTAGTTTAACAAGTTTGTTTATATAGATTTCTTGGCCTCCAATTCCCTGTCTCTGGTCATAAGAATATCTTCCTTCCTCCTGGTACAGGGAGGTTACCTTTCACATGGGAGTTTTATGACCTGTTTTAGGCAAGAAGGACATTGGGGGCATGTCAGAGTGACCTTCCTCCTTCTGCCATTTTCTCAAACTCCTTCAGCTTAAGATATTCAATATATCAAGGTGCCATATTTTGGGATAGCATGTCCTGAACCCTATCAGATCTTTCTCAGAAAATGCATAAATTGTAAATTAAATACTTCTGGCTATTCCCTAGTTAGTGTTCTCAGTACAAAGCTTCTTTCTGTAAAGAAGCTTGGTTTTTATTTTTGTTTTAGTTTATTACATATGTGAAATATTTTCACATTTCCAAATACCCAACAGATATTTAAAGACTACTGAGTGTCGAGAACCACACATGCAATGATGACTAAGATGAACATGATCCCTCTTCTCAAGAAATTTTTATTCTATTCGAATGCTCGTGGAATTTATGGAAATGTCCACACAGGATGTAGTGAGCTAGAATATCAGTTTTAGATGCGGGAGAAATTATTACAACTTACAGATGATGAAGCTGAGGCACAAAATGGTTAAAGGACGTGGCCTCCATCAGGTAGCAGCAGAGCTAGAGAGAGGATCCAGGCTTGTCAACCTGCCGTGCTCCACACGCCACCATAGACTTACAGTTGTTTGGGAGGAGTGGATCACCGGGGAAGATAGGAGAGATCTTTTAAATTAATTAGCTAATTTCCCAGCAGGAAAAATACAATTTTAAGGATTAAATCCAATGAATATATAAAAGTTTAAATCTTGGAACTGACCCACCTTATTTGAGGACCTGGTTTAATGGTGCAACCTCACATAAATAATGTGAGTCCCATCCGGACACGTTTCAGTACTGAAGAGCTCGTACTCTGTCCTTACTCTAAGACACAAAGTAAAAATAAAAATCCACATTATGGCTGCTTCTGTGGCGCTGAACCGGTTCCCATGGTGGGAAAATACGAGTCTTAGTTCTTGTCTACTGCTTAGGGACTAAATTATGGAGTATGTGTTCCACAGTCTTGCTGAGAAGCTGTTCAGCACAGTGAGAGGTAGTATGGTGGCAAGACTGTAGACCTGTCTTCTGAGTTTAAGGTTTGGCTTTCCACTTACTAGTTATGTGAACTTGAATAAGTGCCTTAACCTCTTAGCCTTAGTTTTTGTTTTGTTTTTGAAGATCATTTATTTGAGAGTGAGCGAGCGAGAGAGAGAACACAAGCAGGCGGAGCAGAGCTAGAGGGAGAGAGAACCTCAAGCAGACTCCCCACTGCGCAAGGAGCTCAACCCGGGGCTCGATCTCATGATCTTGAGATCTCGACCTGAGCTGAAACCAAAAGTCAGATGCTTAACAGACTGTTCCATCCAGGTGCCCCTGAGCCTTAGTTTTATTGCAAAAAAATAGGGATAATAATACAGCTGTTCTGAAGATTGAGTTAATATGCTGAAATCACTTAGAATAGTGTCTGGCACCTAGGAAGATCAAAATAATTGCTGTTTGGGGAGTCACCACCAGCATTTGTGCAGAATGGACTGGGGCTCCAGATAGATCCAGTGAGGCAACATCACACTGTGTGTGTGTCTGTGTGCATGTGCGTAGCAGATCCAGTGCTCGAGACAAAGCAAAACCCTGCAAAGTAGACTCCCAAAATATTCATTTTTTTTTTCTCAATTTAAACTGCTCACTTTTCCATCAGAGAACTGTGAAAAAGCAAATGTTTACTGTGTACCATTGGCCTACTTTCACAAGTTAATGGGCCTTACATAATTCTTTTGCTTTATTAAAGAACCAAAACCATCCGAAGGGGTACGTGCACCCCGATGTTTATAGCAGCAATGTCCACAATAGCCAAACTGTGGAAAGAGCCAAGATGTCCATCGACAGATGACTGGATAAAGAAGATGTGGTATATATATACAATGGAATATTATGCAGCCATC
>NW_027774761.1:0-292 GCF_054177405.1 Leptonychotes weddellii | reverse complement strand
GTTCCTAATATTTCCAATCTAAATGTATTTTGAAGGGTAATGTTCAATAATTAATTTTGCTTTCTCCTATTAGTGCAATCCCATAGCTATAATAAGCCAAATCAAAGGAACAATTCAACTTAGTAAACCATTTTTGAACTATTTTAAGGAAAAGAAAGACCATTAAAATATCTATCGCCAGTATAATCTATTTATAAAACATCATGTCTACTGTTAAAATTATCCTCTGTGTAACAGATGTGAATAATATTATCTTGGTGTTTGGTGCAAAATTAAAAATGTAGCCTTTATT
>NW_027774760.1:0-292 GCF_054177405.1 Leptonychotes weddellii | reverse complement strand
AGAGATAATGGTATTGCTGTAAATCATGTGTGCCACCCTCCCCGGAGCTGCCCAGGTATAATCTGAGACTAGCCCCCATAAGCAGGGGGCAGGGGGAGATGAAAGAAAGAGGCAGGCCACTCCAGGTTGGTAGGTGGCAATTTTAATAATAGGGAACTTACAGATGAGGCTTGTCTTGGGTGGCAAGACTAACCGATTCCCGCATCTGCCCCTCAAATCTTCAGTTTATAGAGGCCCTAACTGGCTGGGTTCAGTCACATATACTGTGCAGGTGTTTTTTTTTTTTTTTTTT
>NW_027774759.1:0-292 GCF_054177405.1 Leptonychotes weddellii | reverse complement strand
CCTTCCTGAGCCAGCTCGAGGACTGGGACCGCCGTATGCCCCACCTACGGCAGGTTGTGTGAGGCTGGGCAGGTCATTTAATCTTCCCGTGGCGTCGTTCCCCCCATCTGTTGAGGGGGGATAATGTGTTTGAGGGTGACCTACCTCCCCAGGAGGCCGGGAGGCTTATCGACTTAATGCCGAGCCGCTCGCTTTAACCTGAGGCAGCTGGGCAGCCCCAGCAGGCCAGCCGGCACGTTCTCTGTTGCCCGCGGCCCGGCAGTAGCCGGGCTGCCGTCAAGAACCTGTAGGG
>NW_027774758.1:0-292 GCF_054177405.1 Leptonychotes weddellii | reverse complement strand
GAGTCCCACATCGGGCTCCCTGCTCAGCAGGGAGTCTGCTTCTCCCTCTGCCCCTCCCTCCTCTCACACACTCTCTCTCTCTCAAATAATAAAAAAAAAAAGCTTTAAAAAAAAATCTGTGAAGACAGCTTTATAACAGAAAGTGATATTGGAATATCAATAAAAATGTCATTAACCTCATGTGCCATTTGATTACAGTCTTTGCTGTTCTCTTTGTAAGTATTTTTGAAGTCAATACTAAAGTCTGCATGAAGAGTAGAACAGGTAGCAGGGATTGATCAAGAGTGTCATT
>NW_027774757.1:0-292 GCF_054177405.1 Leptonychotes weddellii | reverse complement strand
ATTTCACTCAGCATAATACCCTCCAGTTCCATCCACGCCATTGCAAATGGCAAGATTTCTTTCCTTTTGATGGCTGCATAATATTCCTGTGTGTGTGTGTGTGTGTGTGTGTGTGTGTATACCACATCTTCTTTATCTGAAATTTAATTTTAATTTTTCCAGCTTTTTTGAAATATAATTGACATGTTGTGTAAGTTTAAGACATATAGTGTGATGATTTGGTTCACATATATATGGCAAAATGATTGCCAAAATAAGGTTAATTAACACATCTGTCACCTCACATAATTAT
>NW_027774756.1:0-292 GCF_054177405.1 Leptonychotes weddellii | reverse complement strand
CTAGATTTCCCTCTGAGAAATAAGGCAATATGTAATTCAGCGCACTAATAACATCACTTTCATCATTAAAGTCTAGCTGCTCATTCATAAAGGCTAAACTGAAGCGATTTTTATCTGAGGATGGCTTCTCTGGCTCAATTGTCAGCTCAGTACTGGTGCTCTTCTTCCGGGATTTCAATACTTTCATGAATGATCCTTCCGCACTCCTTATAGATACTTCTTCATCTGTCAACAAAAGAGACTAGTTTTGACAATGAAAGACTGATAGTACAGCTTTTTGTCAGTCCACAGT
>NW_027774755.1:0-292 GCF_054177405.1 Leptonychotes weddellii | reverse complement strand
ATGAGGTGATGAGCTGTCGTAGAATAATTGTTACAGCAGTCCCTCCTTGTCCTGGGGGATATGTTTCAAGACCCCCAGTAGATGTCTGAAACCACAGATAGTACTTAATCCTGGATATACTATGATTTTTTCCTATGCATACCTACCTATGATAAAGTTTAATTTATAAACTAAGCACAGTAGAGATTAATAACAGTAACTAATTATAAAAATAACAATTATAACAATATACTGTAATAATAGTTATACAAATGGTCTCTCTCTTTCTCTCAAGATACCTTATTGTACTGTT
>NW_027774754.1:0-292 GCF_054177405.1 Leptonychotes weddellii | reverse complement strand
CTAGATTTCCCTCTGAGAAATAAGGCAATATGTAATTCAGCGCACTAATAACATCACTTTCATCATTAAAGTCTAGCTGCTCATTCATAAAGTCTAAACTGAAGCGATTTTTATCTGAGGATGGCTTCTCTGGCTCAATTGTCAGCTCAGTACTGGTGCTCTTCTTCCGGGATTTCAATACTTTCATGAATGATCCTTCCGCACTCCTTATAGATACTTCTTCATCTGTCAACAAAAGAGACTAGTTTTGACAATGAAAGACTGATAGTACAGCTTTTTGTCAGTCCACAGT
>NW_027774753.1:0-292 GCF_054177405.1 Leptonychotes weddellii | reverse complement strand
ACCTGGTCACCCTGCCTGCATTTACTAGGGTCCTCAAGAACCTGCTCACCATTGAAGCTAGAGTGATCTTTTTCAAATGTAAAATCACATCAACTCACTTCGTTACTCAAAATCCTCTAAAGGCTTTCTATTTTACTTAGAGAAAAATTCAAACTCCTTGCCATGGGCTCCAAGAGTCTTCAGTGATCAGGATCTGACCCTGTCTACTTCTCTGACCTCAACTTCCCACACCCCACTCACTCTGTGCCAGTTACTCCTGCTTCTTTTTTTTTTTTTTTTAAAGATTTTATTT
>NW_027774752.1:0-3705 GCF_054177405.1 Leptonychotes weddellii | reverse complement strand
GCTCACCATAGCACACACCTTCCCCAATGTCCATCACCCAGCTACCCCAAGCCTCCCACCCCCCACCACTCCAGCAACCCTCAGTTTGTTTCCTGAGATTAAGAATTCCTCATATCAGTGAGATCATATGTATCATATGATACATGTCTTTCTCTGATTGACTTATTTCGCTCAGCATAATACCCTCCAGTTCCAAGCATGTTGTTGCAAATGGCAAGATTTCATTCCTTTTGATGGCTGCATAATATTCCATTGTATATATAAACACATATCTCTTTTTAAAGATGAGAAAGCTAAACAAGCATTTACTGAGCATCTACTATAAGCCAGGTGCTGTACTAGTTCTTGGTCCCAAAGGTGTGAACCAGAGAGGTACAGCCCCTACCTACCCTACTGGGGTTTACAAACTGAGCAGAATAGACAGTCACATTAAATTACAGAATGATAAGACTAAAAGCCCAGCATGCAATTATAACAGTGGACATGGCCAGGTGTGGAAATTTCCTGAGGAAGGACTTAAACTGAATCTTGAAGAATTTGAACAAAGTAGGAAAGCAAAGAGAAGCTGACCACTGAAGCCAAGTAGTCCTCTCGGCGTCACAAAATTAGCTTTACAAATGCAGGACAACTTACAAGTCTCTCTGTGCCTCGTGTGTAAGCAGGGTAATATTAGTTAATTTGTGGAACTGTTATTATTAAATAGACAAGTATATGTAAAATACTTAGTACATAATAGCTGTTCAATAAGTGTCTCTTCCCTTCCTCCAGTTTTTCCTGGTCTGGCATATTTTCTGGTATGAGACTTTATTCTGGTATGCCTTTATTCTTAGGACACCAAGCCCTTCAGGGTCAGTAATTTAGTTTGTTTTGATACCTGTAACTTGTTAGGCAATGTTGTTCTCAGGAACTGGAAACATGATTTGAAAACTATGGCCTTTCTCATTACTGGGTCAAGAGCTTTGTGTTGCAGCCAGGGACTGGATGCATTCTGTTTTTTCATCTCTAACTATTACTCATGTTCTCCCATAATTAAAACTCTTCACAGCTGACTTTAGAAAGAAGAAAAACATTATTTCAGGCATGTCCACTTTGTGATATCACTTGCAAACTGCCTAGTGGTCTGTTAGAGAGGCACTGTTTGGGGGGTCCTTTTCATCAATAGGGTGCTAATTTTATTATTAATGTTAATTATTATATAATTATTTTAATTATTGCATAATAATATTGTTGTCAATAATATTGTTATGATTATAGCTATTAGTAGGTTTTCTATGCACCACTTGCTCTTCTAAATTCATGGCATGGATGACCTTATTTAATCCTCCAAACAATATTCTGAGATAAGTGCTATTATTATCCCCATTTTACAGATAAGGAAATGAAGGTTCAGAAAGGGAAGCAGACATAGAAGCATAGCACTATGATTGTTGATGCTATGATTATGAGGACAGGATGTTATGAGGGCACCAGGGACACTGCGGAAGGGCATAGAACCTATCCTGGGGAGACTAAAGAAGGCATCCCAGGGAATGTGTGTCACTGAAGTGAGTTTTAAAGACTCAGAACTCTCCAGGCAGAAAGGAGGAGGAAGGGCTTATTAGGCAGAGGATGCAGCATGAACACCAGCCTGAAACCTGATGTGACTGGACAATAGTAAGAAGTATTGCCATGATACAATGATCAAGAGCGAGAAAGACAGTGGAAGGTGGGGAGAGGTGTGCAGGTCATTCTGCTGGAGGATGGGCAAGGACCAGAAGGTGAACAACCCTGCCTGGTCTCCTGAGGAATAGGACAGTACACAACATGTGATAGGAACCCTTTGGAATTTATGGCAAAGGAGTGACATGATCAGGTTGCAGGATAGGTAGATCCCTGAGGGAATTAAGACAATGGATGGGAGGCAAGGAGATCAGGTAGGAGGCCAGGAGAGAGATAGTTAGAGCCTCAGCTAGGACAGTGCCGGCAGGGAAGGAGGGGAAGGGAAGGATTCAAATGTATTTAGGAGGCAAAAGTCATCCAGATTGGGTGAATGACTGATAGGGGAAGGGCTTGGGTGGAAAGGAGAAGGAATGCAGGATGGCTCCACAAACCAAGAAGCAGAATAACAAGAGAAAAGCAGACTGAGCCTAGAGGAGGCTGAGACTGCAAAGTTGGTTTAGAAACATTCAATTTTAGGTGATGCTGGGACAAAAAGGTAGCAAGTAACCAGCTGGCAGCTGGTATAGCAGTCTGAGGCTCAATTCAGAAGTTAGAGCTAGGAATAAATATGGGGAGAGAGGGGGCATGCACACATACACAATACTTTAAGCCCCAGAACTGGATGGGAGCCCCAGGAGCAGGAGAAAGTGTAAGAAGATAAAAGCGTAGAGAACAAAACCCTGGGAAACACCAATACTGGAAAAGCCAACAGAGACAGACCTTACAAAGGAGAGGGAGAAAGATGGAAGTAGAAGGCAGAACAGTAGAGAGTGGTGTTCTAGAAACCAGGAGAAGACACAGTGCCCAGGGCTGCAGAGTCAAGGAAGGTGATAAACGTAATGCTGTGTTGAATGTCCATGTGGACATCACTGCTGACATGGCAAAGCAGGCATCTAATGCACTGATGGGCGGGGAAGCCAATGGCTTGAGAAGGAAATGGGATGTGAGAACACAGCCTTCGGTGCCCATTTTGGATTATGTCCTCGGGGCTGACAGGGCATTATCAGGGGTCCCTGTAACCAGAAACCAGATCCCATTACTCTTTCTTCTCTGCCTTCTGCTTCACCTCCAACTTTTCTTACTCATTTCCTTTGTACTCCTAGATTCCAGGTCTAGCTCTGATCAGGACCTGAGGCCCTAAAAATAACAAGATCACAATTTCAAAAGCAAGACCCAGGGTGCTCTAATTTCAATATGGTATTGTAGACCAGGCGCTCAGATTTGTGAAATAGATCATCCTTCTACCGTGACAGTGATTGGAAGTGATTGGGGAGAAGGCCATCTCCACCACTACCCCCTTTTCCAGGCCACCATCATTTCTTTCTGGACAAAGCAAGAAACCCTTTGCACCTTTCTCCCCTTACATCTGTATTCTACACTACAACCAGAAAAAACCTTTTGAGAAGGAAATCAGATCAGCTCCCTCCTTTGCTCAAAGCCATTCAGTGTCTTCCCATTTCACCTGGAATAAATCCTAGTCCTTATCATTGCCTAAGAAGGCTAAGTAATCTAGTCCCAGTCCAAGTCTTTGATCTTATTTCCTATACCTTTCTCTCTACTACACTTTTTTTCCCTCATTTTTAAATTTTACTATGTTATGTTAATCACCATACATTATATCATTAGTTTTTGATGTAGTGTTCCATAATTCATTATTTGCATATAACACCCAGTGCTCCATTCAGTACATGCCCTCTCTAATACCCATCACCAGGCTAACCCATCCCCCCACCCCTCTCCCCTCTAGAACCCTCAGTTTGTTTCTCAGAGTCCATAGTCTCTCATGGTTCGTCTCCCCGCTCCAATTTGCGCCCCTTCATTTTTCCCCTTCCTGCTATCTCTTTGACTCATCAGTCTCACACAATCCACAGCACTCACCATAGCACATACCCTCCCCAAAGTCTATCATCCAACCACCCCATCCCTCCCACCCCCCACCACTCCAGCAACCCTCAGTTTGTTTCCTGAGATTAAGAATTCCTCATATCAGTGAGATCATATGATACA
>NW_027774751.1:0-292 GCF_054177405.1 Leptonychotes weddellii | reverse complement strand
GTTCCTAATATTTCCAATCTAAATGTATTTTGAAGGGTAATGTTCAATAATTAATTTTGCTTTCTCCTATTAGTGCAATCCCATAGCTATAAGAAGCCAAATCAAAGGAACAATTCAACTTAGTAAACCATTTTTGAACTATTTTAAGGAAAAGAAAGACCATTAAAATATCTATCGCCAGTATAATCTATTTATAAAACATCATGTCTACTGTTAAAATTATCCTCTGTGTAACAGATGTGAATAATATTATCTTGGTGTTTGGTGCAAAATTAAAAATGTAGCCTTTATT
>NW_027774750.1:0-292 GCF_054177405.1 Leptonychotes weddellii | reverse complement strand
GGCGCCTGGGTGGCTCAGTTGGTTAAGCGACTGCCTTCGGCTCAGGTCATGATCCTGGAGTCCCGGGATCGAGTCCCGCATCGGGCTCCCTGCTCGGCAGGGAGTCTGCTTCTCCCTCTGACCCTCCTCCCTCTCATGCTCTCTGTATCTCATTCTCTCTGTCTCAAATAAATAAATAAAATCTTTAAAAAAAAAAATATTTGTCGATTACCTACTATACGTAGGTACTGTTCTAGGCTCTGAACAGGATAACCGTAATTAATTGCCCTCCTGAAGTCACAATCTCATGGTG
>NW_027774749.1:0-292 GCF_054177405.1 Leptonychotes weddellii | reverse complement strand
ACCTGGTCACCCTGCCTGCATTTACTAGGGTCCTCAAGAACCTGCTCACCATTGAAGCTAGAGTGATCTTTTTCAAATGTAAAATCACATCACCTCACTTCGTTACTCAAAATCCTCTAAAGGCTTTCTATTTTACTTAGAGAAAAATTCAAACTCCTTGCCATGGGCTCCAAGAGTCTTCAGTGATCAGGATCTGACCCTGTCTACTTCTCTGACCTCAACTTCCCACACCCCACTCACTCTGTGCCAGTTACTCCTGCTTCTTTTTTTTTTTTTTTTAAAGATTTTATTT
>NW_027774748.1:0-292 GCF_054177405.1 Leptonychotes weddellii | reverse complement strand
AAAAAAAATTTAAAAATTAAATATAGAGAATAGTAGGTTATTGAAATAAATTTATCCTATGAATTTAAAGATAAACCTTATTATAATTACCACTTACACAAATAATGAGGCTGTTTTAATAAACCTAAACTTGAGTGTTGTGGTCTTATTTTGGTCTTAACAACCTTTATATTTCTATAGTTAATTAAGTTGCACAAAACCCAAATAATAATTCACAAGTTGAAGAGTTGAAAATGGTTAAGACTTTTCAATGGCTTATCTTGTAATCTGAAATTACCCTTTCATTTTTTTT
>NW_027774747.1:0-292 GCF_054177405.1 Leptonychotes weddellii | reverse complement strand
GAGAAAAGTTATCACCACGACCACCCCCACCACCACCACCGTCGGCCCCGGCCAGCAGCTACGAAAAGACGGTGTCCTCTTAATAAGGGAAGCGCAATCACGAAAGCTTATGCGGGCAGTGCCAAGGCTGCTGGGGGGAGGGAGCTTGCTTCACTGGCAAGGCCACGCTCCGGAGAGGACCACTGGGGGTTGTAGCCAAGGACTGCAGTGTTTCTGATCCCCCCGGCAACACGGGGCTTGAGCAGCAGGCCATGTTAGCTTGGAGCCACTCGCCGGGAACTCCCCCCACTTC
>NW_027774746.1:0-292 GCF_054177405.1 Leptonychotes weddellii | reverse complement strand
TGATGAATGTGACCTGCATCAGATGGATTCTAGCCATGTTTGGAAGGGAGATTTAACTGGAATTATTGATTGGGCTTTTAGTGAAAGAAAGAATAACTGGGATTAGCCAACAAGATGAGTGGTGTCATTTACAAAGAGAATACTGGAAGAAGAAAAAGGTTTATTTACTTGCTTGTCTATCTCTGTGGGTGGGGTGGGCGTAGGGGAATAGGTCATAACTCCAACGTGGCGCATATGAACCAGGACCCACCAGAAGGGAAGCCAAGTCACAGGCTTGAGTATGGGAACCACG
>NW_027774745.1:0-292 GCF_054177405.1 Leptonychotes weddellii | reverse complement strand
TTTAATAATATACTTGTGGACTAAAAGATATAAGTGCTGTATAAAATCAGCCAATTATGTTAAACTAGCATATCTGCCTTTATTGTGTTTGTTATTAGCCTGAATAGAAAGGCCTTTAAAATTGATTTTTTTTTTTTTTGTAGAAAGCATTTGAATGCATTTTGTTTGGTATTGTATTTATTCAATAAAGTATTTAATTAGTGCTAAGTGTGAACTGGACCCTGTTGCTAAGCCCCAGCAAGCAATCATATCCTAGGTAGGGTTAAATCCCCAGTAAAATTGCCATATTGCA
>NW_027774744.1:0-292 GCF_054177405.1 Leptonychotes weddellii | reverse complement strand
ATTTCAAACAAAACAGCAATGAACGAAATTTCCAAATAAGAAGGAAGGTCTGTAAGTCTCTTCATAAGATGATATTTTAGGCCTTTTTGAAGGCTCTCAGAGCCGCGTGTTCTCCTGCCCGCTGGGGAGGCTCCAACATCTGCTCCCGATGTCGATGGCTCTTCAGGGAGCGAGTTCTGGGACGCTTCCTCCAGCAACCAGGCTCCATGGGAGAGAGATCACTGTCTGGCTGGAGGACAATTTTCATATTACAGCTTTAAAGACTCATAGTTTTGTTTTGTTTTGTTTTTTT
>NW_027774743.1:0-292 GCF_054177405.1 Leptonychotes weddellii | reverse complement strand
CTTTGAGTAGAGTTGACACACGTTACATTAGTTTCAGGTATACAACTTAGTGATTTGACAAGTTTATACATGACGCTATGCTCACCACAAGCATAGCTACCATCTGTCCTGTTAAATCACTATTACAACATCATTGACTGTCTTCCTTATGCTCTGCTTTTTATTCCCATGACTTACTCATTCCATAACTGGAATCCCCTTTACCCTTTTCACCCAACCCTGCTCTCCTCTGGCAACCATCAGTTTATTCTCTGTGTTTTACAGTTCTGATTCTGTTTTTTGTTTGTTGGTT
>NW_027774742.1:0-292 GCF_054177405.1 Leptonychotes weddellii | reverse complement strand
GTTTTTTCCACAGTGACTGTACCAATTTACATTCCCACCAACAGTGCACAAGGGTCCTCTTTTCTCCATATCCTCACCAATACTTGTTGCCTCTCATCTTTTTTTTTTTTTAAAGGTTTTATTTATTTGAGAGAGAGAGAATGAGAGACAGAGAGCACATGAGAGGGAGGAGGGTCAGAGGGAGAAGCAGACTCCCTGCTGAGCAGGGAGCCTGATGCGGGACTCGATCCCAGGACTCCAGGATCATGACCTGAGCCGAAGGCAGTCGCTTAACCAACTGAGCCACCCAGGC
>NW_027774741.1:0-3705 GCF_054177405.1 Leptonychotes weddellii | reverse complement strand
AGTTTTCTCATCGGCTAAATGGGCTTAGGGAGAAGACAAGAGTCACTCAAGAGCAATGAGGAATTTCTGCTGGGCCCGTGGGCCTGGACTGGATGTCGGAGGGGACAGGGCTTCGCTGCCCACCTCAGGAAAGTCACTTCTTATCACCTCCAACAGGAGTCTCTCTACGTCCCCACCCTGTGGTGTGTCCCTTATCTCTGCCTGGTCCATCTTCTCCACCATCTTACTCTCTTATGCCTCCTGATGACTCTCTGAAATTACCTTGTTTTATTTACTCATTTACTTATTCCCTATTTTCTACCAGAATGTGAGCCCCATGAGAGCACAGAACTTGCTTGTCATGGCTGCTGTTGGATTCCCAGGGTCTAGAACAGCAAGTGCTCGGCACATAGCAGGGCTTCAAAAAATGTTTGTCGAGGGGCGCCTGGGTGGCTCAGTTGGTTAAGCAACTGCCTTCGGCTCGGGTCATGATCCTGGAGTCCCAGGATCGAGTCCCGCATCAGGCTCCCTGCTCAGCAGGGAGTCTGCTTCTCCCTCTCCCGCTCCCCCCTCTTGTGCTCTCTCTCTCTCTCTCAAATAAATAAATAAAATCTTTAAAAAAAAAAAATGTTTGTCGAGTGAATGAACACATTGGGAGGTGGAAGGAATGGGCCTTCTATGACCTTGGCCCTGCTCCCTGTCTGGACTCGCTGCCCAGCACTTTCCTTCTGAGTCATTCCAGCCACACCTGCCTTTGTTGTGTCTCAGATACCCGGGAATCTTCCTGCCTCAGGGCCTTTGCTCATGCTCTCCCCTCTGGCTGGCACATTCTTCCCCTACATATTTCTCATGGCTCCCACCCTCACCGCCTTCAGGTGCCACTGTTTCAGGCCTCCGTGCCTACCCCACCTTGATCTACACCTGATCCGCCCTCCTGGCATCTCCTACCCTCCCTTCCACCTTACTGCTTTCTGTTCTCCACAACACTTGTCATTTCCCATGCACTAATTTCTCTATTTTGCTTGTTGTCTTTCACTCCCCACAGGCAGGGATCACCCTCGGCTTTGTTCACTTCTGTTTCCCCAGCGCCTAGAATAGAGCATGCCTGGCATATAGCAGGTGCTCAGGAAAGAGTCACTCAACAAATGAGGCAATTACAATAGGAGGTCAGGCAAGAGAGCACCCACTGCAGGGCTGGGCAAGAAGGGAGGGCTTTCTGAAGGAGGGGACTTGAGGTAGGGTCAGTTGGACTGAGAGAGGGAGAGTCTTGAAGGGAGGAAATTCCAGGTGCAACCAAGTATGGCAAGCCAAATACAGTTTCTGGGGCCAGGGACAGGGAAACCACAGGCCCAGACTTGGGTTATTTTGTGCTTTCTACGCTGCTTAGATCACAAGCCGGCTGGTGACAGTTCTTTGGCAATTAATTCAATGTTTTCTTCATCCTTGAATTCTTTAAAGCTGCAAATCAAACAGTCACTGGATGCTTTGCTAACCACGTTCCGGGCTCCTGTGTTGCAAATAATTGTGCTCTTTTGCATACCAAGCGGAACTTTCTCTGTCCCGGGAAAACGAATTTCTTCTGGTGTTCATTGCTCTAATTGCATCCACAGCAAGTCCAACCAAATACATTTCCATCACGATTTGCATTATGCAAAACCTTAATCACCCCCAGTTTCCTAAATCACTGTGAATGATTCACAACCTCCGGATGCCAGGAAATACACTGTTTGATCTGCCAATCCATACAAGTTAGATTTATTGGAAGGAAATAAAGGAACCTTGATACTCTGAACTATCAGGAAATAATCACCCATGTGCATGTGTGCCCCATAAATTTGCTAGTTAGGAGGAAACAGGGCAGCTGACCAAGCACATGTTGCTGAATTTATGTCCTCAGTGCAATTATCAAAATGAGGAGGATGTTGGACTTCTGTCTTTGCAGACGTCTCTGCTATCTGGCCCCTCCCCACACAGGCTGAACTGGGGGCAATTGGCCTCCAGCAAGCCCTGCAAGGACAGCAGGGTTGCAGGATGGCTGTGTGACTTTGAGCAGGTAACTTACCTTCTCTGATCTTTAGTTTCTTCACCTGACATTGGGAAGATCACAACTTAAATAGACCATGTGGTTATAAAGGTGAGATGAGATCCTGGGTGGAATCATGACTGGGTGCCTTCTCTGCATCAGGTTCTGGCCTATGCTCAGGACAGTGGAGAAAAAAGGCAGGTGAAGCCCCTGCCCCCAGGAACTCAGAAAGAACAGACCAGGGATCAAACTCATGGCCTGAATGAGCTCAGACAATAAAAAACTGAGGTGGTGCATTGTCTTTATCATACAACCCTCTTCTTGTTGGATTTTTCTATTACTTGCAGCCCAAAGAACTGCACTTGCTACCTTGCCCTTTATCCACTGTTCCTCCCATTTGGTGAGCAAAGACTTTTTAATTTAAAGTACCAGGATTTTGTGTATCTGAAACTTTTGGTGTATCTGAGGTGTGGATTAGGATCCTCATTTACAGATAAGGACACTAAGGCCGAGGAGGAGGAGGGACTTGCCCAGTGTCAGATGCACAGGGGGTAACTGAGCTGGGATGAGGCCCTGGTCCTGGACTGACGCCCACTGACCCTCCCACACTGCATCCAGGAGGCCTTCTCAGTTCTGGGATCCAAGGCTCCTCCACACCCTCTCATCACTATCATTTTACGTTCTCATTATTGGGGCAACTTCCAGGATTAAAGAACTCTATCTACGGACATTCCTTGTTGATATCAGCCTATGGCAACTAAAGAGAAGCAGCACACATCCATCTATGCAAAAAAGTCCTTCAGATTAGGTCTCAGAGGTGGTAGGATTGGGAAGACACAGGACAGATAAATTCTGGCAAAGTCTAATCATGGTGCCAGAGTACACTTCCACTCATTCAACTGTTGATTCATCTATTCAATCACCCAACAGCTATTTCTTGTGTGTCCCACATGCGGGGCACTGTGTGCAGAACTTCAGCACAGCAGAAGACCAGTCATGGTCGCTGGCCTCGTGCAGCTGGTGAGCAGACAGAAGACAGCAATCACATAAACAAGACTGGATACCTGGAAGGTCATAATAGCAGGGAATGTGACAGAGAGGGCTGGCGAAAGGGAAGGATCATCTGAGTTTGGGCTCCCCCGAAGACCTCAGGGGAGGATTCAAGGGCAAGTGGTTTATTTGGCAGGTGATCCAGGCAACCCAGGTAAGGGGGTGGGCACCTGGCGCTCAATCCCGCAGGGATCTCTGAGACACACACACACACACACAAACACGCATGGACAACACACACCTCTGAGTTATCCCCTCAAGCGGGAGGGGCTGGGAGCATTCTTGCACCAGCTGCTGGGAGTCACTGGTTGAGAGCTGCTCCTGCAGGGTGGCAAGTCTCTGACTAGAAGCACAGAGTAGCCTTCCAGGGTTCGGGCGATGTCCTCAGGCACAGTCTGCTGGGACCTTGCCGGGCCCGCCGGAAGTTCTGAGCTTTATGGGAGGGACACTAAGCAGGCGCCATAGGGACCTGTATGAGATGTCATGGGCATGGTACCAGGGTGAGCTTCTGTTCCGTCGTCCCTGCACTCGGGCACACAGTGAGCCCTGGTGAAGTGCACCCACTGTTCCCCACGCAGCGCGGGGTCCTGGAGACCCGGCCCTGGGCTCGCCACACTTCCCGCGCTCACGGACCTGGCTTCCTCGAGGGGAGA
>NW_027774740.1:0-292 GCF_054177405.1 Leptonychotes weddellii | reverse complement strand
GGGTCTGAGACCCTCCCCAGGGGAGGCTGCCAGGCTGACTGCGGCTCTGGGACCCCCACGTGGACAAAGCCTCCCGAGGCGCCCCCAGGACCGCGAGCCGGGCTCACCTTTCTCCCCGCGTACTCCTTTCTCCCCTCGGTCTCCTGGAGAAGAGACAGGAGGATGGGCCCCCCGATGCAGGGAAGTGTGGTCAGTGAGAAGCCGTGTGAGCGCTCTGGACACCACCGAGCTGCTCTGCCCTCGGGGACCGGCGGGAAGGACAGCGGGGGCTGAGCCCCAGGCCTCCTGCTCT
>NW_027774739.1:0-292 GCF_054177405.1 Leptonychotes weddellii | reverse complement strand
GGACTGCTGGCCCTGAGCATGGGCACAGCGGGCCGGGAGAGCCCCCGGGGCTTGGGCGCTGGGACGGAGCCTGGCAACCACGCTCCGTCCCCGGGGCAACCGCAGCTCTGGCTTCTGAGGCTCACATCCGCGCCTCGCAGGGCCCACACTGCGTCACAGTCCCTGTGGCCTCATCCTGCTCATGAAAGCACCCCGTCTTCGCGGAGCCGACCTCGCTGAGACGCCAAGGAGACGTGTGTCCTAGCGCTCTGCCTTCTAGCTGCTCATGGCTGCTCACGCTGGGCTGTCTTCC
>NW_027774738.1:0-292 GCF_054177405.1 Leptonychotes weddellii | reverse complement strand
TAGAAAAAAAAGGTAAACCCAAATGAATCAGAAGAAGTAAGAACATAAATCAATGAAATTGGAAAGAAAAACTTAAGAGAACATTAATGAAACAAATAGCTGGTTGTTTGGAAAGATTAATAAAATTTACAAACTTGTGGCAAGATTAACAAAGAAAAAAAAGACACAAATTTCTAGTATCAGGAATAAAACAAGGACTGTAACTGCAGACCTTACAGACATGACAAAAATACTAAGGGAATACTACAAACAAATGTGTGCAGAAAAAATTGACAACTTAGAAGAAATGAAC
>NW_027774737.1:0-292 GCF_054177405.1 Leptonychotes weddellii | reverse complement strand
GGCGGTAAGCCTGCTTCTCCCTCTCCCACTCCCCCTGCTTGTGTTCCCTCTCTCGCTGTGTCTCTCTCTGTCAAATAAATAAATAAAACCTTCAAAAAAAAAAAAAAGAACATTGCATATTGATAGAGCCATTCAACAGTTTGGGAACAGTTTGACATCTATGTGCAAAAATAAAAGTAAAAATTACACCTTTGCTTTTGTGCCACATATAATTTTAAAAATTGCAAGTGGATAGGGGACCTAAATGTGAAAATTTATCTTTAGAAGAAAATGTACACTTTCTTTGTGAACT
>NW_027774736.1:0-292 GCF_054177405.1 Leptonychotes weddellii | reverse complement strand
TAAACTTTTCATTTTAGAAAATTTCAAACATACCCCAAAGTAGAGAGAATATTACAATGAACCTCCATGAGACAAGTTTTAGCAATTACTAATATTTTGTCTATCTTGTTTCATTAAACTCTCCACTTTTGCTGGGGGTGCCTCCAGCATTTAACACAACTCCTAGATACATATAATTTCACCCACAGACAATCCAGTATGCATTTTTAAGAGATAAAGACTTTTAAAAGGATAGTCACAGTTCTGTTATCACATTTGATAATCACTTAATAGCTCCAGTCATCCTGGAGCT
>NW_027774735.1:0-292 GCF_054177405.1 Leptonychotes weddellii | reverse complement strand
TTGAGAACTGACAAGGAAACCAGAGAGGAGGAAAATTGCCATTTTGCAGTCAGTTCTCGTTATTCACGGTAGTACTGGTCTATAAAGTCACCTTGAATGCTGATTAGTGAATACTGAGCCGTTGCTCCTAGGAGAAATACAAGGTTAGGATCCTGTGGGTCTGTGGTCATGATGTTTTTATCAAGCAATCAATACATGGGCCCTGTTTTGTGTTTGTGTTTAACTTTTTTTTTTTTTTAAAGATTTTATTTATTTATTTGACAGAGAAAGACACAGCGAGAGAGGGAACACA
>NW_027774734.1:0-292 GCF_054177405.1 Leptonychotes weddellii | reverse complement strand
CTAACTATCTTGACATTTCAGAACATGGCATGCTTTTTAATGCTATCTGTGTTGCCATACATTGTTCCCTTTGCCAGCAACATCCTTCACTGCAGCCACTCAGTTCTCTGTGAAGTCAGCTCAGAAGTGACATTCTCTGAAGCCTCCCTTCATCTTGTCTACACCCGGACCTTGACAGAGTAATCCCACTCCTGTTCTTTGCCAATAATGACTGATTTTTCCCCCTTACCTCTTGGCTCATTCAATCTCATTATTTAGCTGTACAAGCTGGAATCCTTGTAATTTTATTGTT
>NW_027774733.1:0-292 GCF_054177405.1 Leptonychotes weddellii | reverse complement strand
TATGTAAACTGGGTGTGGGAAGTTTACAATAATAAGTAATTGGAGGTAAATGAAAACAGAAGTCAAAGCCAGGGGCACTGGAAATGGCTTGGACTGTGTTTAGATGGGAGAATTGAATGATCTGTAGTTCGAGGAGAATTTAATAACACTGCACATTACAAATGTGAACTACTTGCAGTTGGGAATTTTATGTAATTTGCTAAGTGAAGTGTGTACAGAAAAAAATTAATATCACCTAAATAAACATTTGTATTTTATTACACAGGAATAAAAAAAATCTTTTCATAAACTA
>NW_027774732.1:0-292 GCF_054177405.1 Leptonychotes weddellii | reverse complement strand
GTTACAGTTTGGTAAACTTGAGCATCGGAAGAGCGAACAGTGGGAGGGGTGCCAGTTCCAATGGAGAGCAAGAGTGAGGCTGTCTTCTGGGCACCATCCCCATCAAGTCCCATCTTTTCCAGATCCCCAGGCTCCATTCCAGTCCCGTCTGTCTCCCTGGCAAGCCACATACTATCTGCTGCTAGGAGCAGCTGAGGACTGGCCACACGGGCCAAGCCTCTTCCATCACACTGGGATACGGACAGCAGGCCTCTGTACGGGGGTGGCCCCTGGTCCCGGCCCTCTCTGCCAC
>NW_027774731.1:0-292 GCF_054177405.1 Leptonychotes weddellii | reverse complement strand
CCAGCTCATCTATGGCAATTTTGGTGGCTTCCTATGTTTGCCTTACACAATGTTTGCCCCTCACTCAGTCCTTTCTCCCAATATCCACTGTTCTCATCTATTCCTTTGGTCATGCCTACCAATCCAAATCTATAATAGAACTTTCCTCTTGCACTTCTTATCTAGATATTTTCTGGGTGTTGTGGGGGGCAGTGTAGCTAATTTTCAGGCAAAATACAGCCTCCATTGATTTCCATTAACCATTTATCAATATTTGATAAAGCGTGTGTGTGTGTGTGTGTGTGTGTGTGTG
>NW_027774730.1:0-3705 GCF_054177405.1 Leptonychotes weddellii | reverse complement strand
AGGGGCACTCAAATCGTGTATAAACAACAACACTAGATCATTCATTTAGGATGGATGGTATTCTTTTCCACTCCTCCAGGGGGCACCATTTACATAGACTTCAATGTGAATGGCGTTCACAGAGATTATGCAAAGTGGTAGTCGTGAAAAATAGTCATACTTGCAAACCATCCTTCAGGTATCAGATACCTGGGAAAACAAAACAATCAAATAAATTAAGTTAATCAAAGTAGTGTTCATAAGGTTGATTGGTGTCCAGGGAATTAGAAGGAAAGGTAGAAACTGACCCTTTCGTCTCTTCTTCCTTCCAGATGGAAACTGTCAGATACATTTCCTACCCCATTATTTAATGTTCCTATTCTGACCATCCACCTGTGATGGACATATTCTCTTTAGAAAGTGTTAGTTTTATCATCAGGACTCATTCTCAACCTTCTCTCTATGGTGACTCTGCAGATCTCTGATTTCAGTCCCATTAATGTGGATTTTCACATCAAACTCAGCTCTCTGAGTTCACCTGAATGCAGTGGAGGTTCTCCAGTGTGGTCCCCAGGTCCCAGCATCAGCATCACTTGGGAACTTGTTAAAAGAGCAAATTCTTGGGCCCCAACCCAGACCTGAATCAGACCCTCTAGGTGTGGTGCCAGACATCTCTGTGCCTAACAAGACGTATAGGAGACTCTAATGCATGCAAAACTTTGAGTGCCGGAACCTAATGTACAGTTTCCAACCCAATTGGCACTAGAAACAACCATGGAGCTTTTTAGGTGCCCTGGATTCTCCCAGAGCCACTGCGAGAGTGGGAAGAACTTTGGAATCAAAAGGATCTGGGTTCAAATTTAGTTTTGTCACTTACCAGTTGTGTGCCTGGTTGTGACTCCATTTTCTCATCTCTACCATGAGGGTAGTAGGACCTCCCTGATAAGAAGGTGTTGGGGGTGAGATGCAGCAAATGCCTCATACACGGATTGACCCTAAATCTTCTTCCTTGGCCACCATAACAACTGGATTTGCCTCACCTGTGAGGGTGCCGTTCTCATCTTATTCCAGGATCACAAAACAAGTAAGAGTTGCTAGAAGCTGCTTTCCAAAGTTGCACAAATAGCCTAACATTTTCACAACAGTTATTGGGGTTTTGCTGTGAATCAGTGGGAACAACACAGCCCTGAGATCTCACAGAGCTATTTCAAACTCTAGATTGATGAGTAGTGGAGTTCCTGGGAAGCAATATTTACCAACTGAGAGCATTATAATTATCAAAGGAGCTCTCATGAGCCAGCTCACATTCCTGCTGACAACAGGGAGGCAAAGAATTAAAATGGTTGCCTAGAAAATTTAGTGGAAGTTCCCCAAGTTACCTGCCACACACAGGTTTATTTTTCCTTAATTATCTGGGTAACTGCTTTGGTTCCTCTATTTGCCCTCACCAAGAGATACCTGGGCAGAAGAGCGAGTGTTTATGGGGGTCGTCTGTTGAGTACGCTTCGGGCTGCTCATCCTGGGGCAGTAGCTCCTCAGCTGTCAGTGGGATGTTCCTATCAACTCTCCCTGCACTGGAACTAATGAGGCCTTTCTGATTAATCTAGGCCCCTGCTCTTCTGGAATTGCATAGATTGCTTTTAATGTATTTGAAATTATCAGCTTAAAATCAAATCAAATCATTTCATTTAAAACCTAATACTCAGGGGCATCTGGGTGGCTCAGTCGGTTAAGTGTCTGCCTTGGACTCAGGTCATGATCCCGGAGTCCTGGGATGGAGCCCCGCATCGGGCTCCTTGCTCAGTAGGGAGTTTACTTCTCCCTCTCCTTCTGTCCCTTCCCCCTGCTTGTGTGCTCTCTCTCTTTCACTCACTCTTGTTCTGTCTCAAATAAATAAACAAAATCTTTTTTAAAAACATAATACTCAGATTGACTTCCTAATACACAAATTTGGGGAATAGTTAAGACAGAAACCCTCAGGTTTTGTCCAGGGTACAATTGTTTTCTCAAATATAGTTCTCAACAATTCTGCACAAATCAAAGCAAAGTTCATCAGTCTCTCTGAATTAGTTTGAGTACAGTGCTCACTAAACAGCTATCATTAGAGTCCACAGACATTATATGATGTAAAAAAATTAAGGGCAAAAGTAGAGATAGGGACTGGTGAGAAAGTTAACCAATACACCACTTAGGTAGGAGAGGAGACATTTTGGAGGAGTAAAAATATACTCCTTGGCCTGAACATGAAAGTCCAAGTACAAATCAAAGAATCAACCAAAAGGCTCATAGGTCTCCAGTCTGCAGATACCATATAATACAAATCAACACCCCCTACTGGATGGCAATAGGAGATACAGTGTTCCATATTCTACTTCCTTTGTGTTTATGAAAAATCCGAATGTGTGAGTCAGGACAGGACAAGTTTTGTTGCAGTAACAAATAATCCCAGAGTCTCACTGGCTGATAGCTACAAATGTTGACTTTTTGCCCACTATTAGTCAGGGTTCTCCAGGGAAACAGAATAACTTGTAGATAGATAGATAGATGATAAATAGATAGATGATAGATGATGATAGATAGATAGATAGATAGATAGATAGATAGATAGATAGATGATAGATAGATTTGGATGAACTGGCTCAAGTGACTATGGAGTCTGAGAAGCCCCATAATCTACAAGTTAGAGACCCAGGAAAACTGGTGGTATAGTTCAGTCTGAGTCTGAAGACCTAAGTACCAGGACAGCTAATGGTATAAATCCCTGTCCAAGGAGAGGATAAGATGAGATGAGATGTCCCAACTGACACAAAAAAGAGGAAATCTTCATTCCTCTTCCTTTTGTCCCATCCAGGTCCTCAAAAGGTTGGATGATTCCCACCCACAGTGAAGAGGGATATCTACTTTACAGAGTCCCCCAGTTCAAATGCTAATCTCATGTGGAAATACTCTCACAGACACACCCAGAAATACTGCTTAGTCAAATATCTGGGCACCTTGTGATCCACTCAAGTTGACACATAAAGTTAACCATCACACCCACACACGTCAAATGAAAGTTGGCTGTGACTTTCTTCACCTCACCTTCATTCCAGGACCCAGAGTGATGGAGCAGCGCAAGCTGGAATGTTGTCAGGCCCAGGGCTGAGGGACAGGAGACGTAGAGAACCATGCACTGATTCTTAATGCTTCTGCCCAGAAATGGTCTTTCCTGAGCTCAGCAGAGTAGGAAAGTAAAATCCTTCCACAGCAAGAAGATGGAGGAAAAATAAATATTTGGCAAACAGAAACACAGTCTACCATACCAATGGAATTCTTACATGGTCCACAAATTAACTCTCATTACAGACCATGCTCCAGGGACTTTTCCTCAGATCAGCACTGCCTTTCTTATCACTTTTCCATGCAAGCCAGGTTCTTCTTATATCCAAGGAGAGTTGTAAGCCCCTTCCTTAAAACCTAAAGGTATAGCAGATACCTGGATGAGCATTTAAGACAATTTCTTGACACACCATCTTTGGGGTGATCCGTGGTGGACGTTTTGAGGGCAGCTGACCTGCAGCCTGCGCGCCCCGGACCGCCTTCTGTGGAAGCCTGAGCCGGCCGTGTAGCTTTCTCCCTTTGTCTCATAACCATGTCCACCAACGAGAATGCTAATTCACCAGCTGCCCGCCTTAACAGATTCAAGAACAAGGGGAAAGACAGTACAGAAATGAGGCGGCGCCGAAT
>NW_027774729.1:0-292 GCF_054177405.1 Leptonychotes weddellii | reverse complement strand
TCCCAGGGTCCTGGGATCAAGTCCCGCATCGGGCTCCCTGCTCGGCGGGAAGCCTGCTTCTCCTGCTTCTCTCTCTCTCTCTCTCTCTCTCTCTGTGTCTCTCATGAATAAATAAATAAAATCTTTTAAAAAAATAAAAATAAAAAAAATAAAATAAAAACCAGCCAGGAGGGGCGCCTGGGTAGCTGAGTCGTTGGGCATCTGCCTTCGGCTCAGGTCATGATCCCAGGGTCCTGGGATCGAGCCCCGCATCAGGTTCCCTGCTCAGCAGGAAGCCTGCTTCTCCCTCCCC
>NW_027774728.1:0-292 GCF_054177405.1 Leptonychotes weddellii | reverse complement strand
TGGCTCAGTTGGTTAAGCAACTGCCTTCGGCTCAGGTCATGATCCTGGAGTCCCGGGATCGAGTCCCATATCGGGCTCCTTGCTCAGCAGGGGGTCTGCTTCTCCCTCTGATCCTCCCCCCTCTCATGCTCTCTCTCTCTGTCTCATTCTCTCTCTCAAATAAATAAATAAAATCTTTAAAAAAAAAAAAAAAAAAAGAGGAATAAGGTCTTTCCCTTCCCGTCAAAGGAAAGACAGGAGAGAGAGAATCGTCCCCTTTGCATGTAGTTTCCATCTGTGCCTTCTCCACTTA
>NW_027774727.1:0-292 GCF_054177405.1 Leptonychotes weddellii | reverse complement strand
GGCATAACCTGGCTGCTTCTACTATCATAACTTAATTTGAAATAAATTTTTATTGAAGACCTCCCAATATGGCACTTCAGAGTTAATCATTGCTAAAGAGAAGTGATTTTGTATTTCTTTTCCCTATAGTCCCATAAAAGATAGATGAAATCACATGGCACTAAGCAGGATAATATTCCATTGATGTCTATTTTTATATTTTTAAACCATTCCGTCTTCTAAATTAGTAATTCTACTGATCTCTCACCATAATATTTCATCCTTCTAGCTTCTTCATCTTCTTCTTCTTCTT
>NW_027774726.1:0-292 GCF_054177405.1 Leptonychotes weddellii | reverse complement strand
TCCTTTTCTTGTTCTTCCCCCAGGGTTCCATTTTGTCAAAATCCAGCAGGCCATTTCTCCTCTCATTACCTCACTTGGTTGAGAGAAAGATGTCACAGAACCATGATAAAAGAACATTTTAGGAGGGGCCAGAGCATTTGTAACAGTTTTCATTTAAACCTCTCCAAAGTCATGAACTACTATTAACACATGCATTTTGCGGATGAGGAAACAAGGACACAGAGTTTATGTAAGTTGCAGACGTAGGTTGCGGAGCCAGAATTTGACACCTGCTGTAGAGCTCTGGTACCCC
>NW_027774725.1:0-292 GCF_054177405.1 Leptonychotes weddellii | reverse complement strand
AAAAAAAATTTAAAAATTAAATATAGAGAATAGTAGGTTATTGAAATAAATTTATCCTATGAATTTAAAGATAAACCTTATTATAATTACCACTTACACAAATAATGAGGCTGTTTTAATAAACCTAAACTTGAGTGTTGTGGTCTTATTTTGGTCTTAACAACCTTTATATTTCTATAGTTAATTAAGTTGGACAAAACCCAAATAATAATTCACAAGTTGAAGAGTTGAAAATGGTTAAGACTTTTCAATGGCTTATCTTGTAATCTGAAATTACCCTTTCATTTTTTTT
>NW_027774724.1:0-292 GCF_054177405.1 Leptonychotes weddellii | reverse complement strand
CAGGAAGCCCGATGCGGGACTCGATCCAGGGACTCCAGGATCATGACCTGAGCCGAAGGCAGTCGCTTAACCAACTGAGCCACCCAGGCGCCCAAGGGGATTTGAGTTTTAAACAATTTTTGTTTTGTGCTTGTCCATACGTTCTAATTTTTGTATAAAGGTGTTTTACTTGTGTAACAAAAGTGTGTGTGTGGGTACCGTGACTGTCCGCTGCTCTGGGCTGGGGGTCCCCCACCGGAGAAGTTTCTCCAACATGGCTCCCGCCCTCGGAGGAGAGGCAGAGACAGCTGTT
>NW_027774723.1:0-292 GCF_054177405.1 Leptonychotes weddellii | reverse complement strand
CGGTACAGAGCATGGAAAACAAAGATCTCCTCCGTCTTCAGAGCCACCCACGTGAATGCGTTCCAAACTGCCCTTCCAGAGTGGTCACAGCCATGTGAATGTGTGCACACGACCCTGTTCGGTTGTCTGTAAGCCTTTTGTGTTGAGTTTCTTGAATGGACCTTGTCAGGGAACCTCAAGTACACAGAACTTGATTCCTCACGCATGGCCCATCCCCCCTCCCCCAATCTATGTTTTAGATAACAGATATGTTTGGTATGTTTTAGATAGCAGATATGTTTTTGGTATGTTT
>NW_027774722.1:0-292 GCF_054177405.1 Leptonychotes weddellii | reverse complement strand
TGCGGGGAGCCTGCTTCTCCCTCTCCCACTCCCCCTGCTTGTGTTCCCTCTCTTGCTGTATCTCTCTCTGTTAAATAAATAAATAAAATCTTTAAAAAAAAAAAGAAAGAAAGAAAATTACACAAATAAAAACAGAAATTGGGGCAAAAAAGAAAAAAGAACATTGAGTTGGTACGCACTCAAGAAGATACCATGATCTAGCCAGTACATTCTGTAGTAACTACATAATTCCCAGGTAATAAACTTCTTCCATAAGGAAAGAATTCCCCTCGTTGTCATGCATATGATCCTT
>NW_027774721.1:0-292 GCF_054177405.1 Leptonychotes weddellii | reverse complement strand
TTTACACTTGATAATTTAGATGAAAAAGATGAATTATTTGAAAATGTTACTTATCAAAACTACCATAAGATAAAAGGAAAACACTGTGTATCCTTTTTTTTTTTTAAGATTTTATTTATTTATTTGAGAGAGAATGAGAGAGAGAGCATGAGAGGGGTGAGGGTCAGAGGGAGAAGCAGACTCCCTGCTGAGCAGGGAGCCCCATGCGGGACTTGATCCCGGGACTCCAGAATCATGACCTGAGCCGAAGGCAGTCGCTTAACCAACTGAGCCACCCAGGCGCCCTGTGTAT
>NW_027774720.1:0-292 GCF_054177405.1 Leptonychotes weddellii | reverse complement strand
TCATCTCAGCACAGGTCTTGATCTCAGAGTCATGAGTTCAAGACTCATGCTGGGCTCCACACTGGGAATGGAGCCTAGTTAAACAAAGAAATTAAAAAAAAAAAAAAACCCCACAAAACTCCTAGTTGTCCTCAGCTATCTCTTGTCCCATCATCCCAGGGAAGGCTTGCCCATGTTTCTGCCAGATCATTCTCTCTCCATCACCTGTGTTCACAATGCCCAGCGACCCCAACCACATGCTGAGGAAGAAAACCACTCTTCAGCAGACTTTACTAGGACCCTCTGACCTACT
>NW_027774719.1:0-3706 GCF_054177405.1 Leptonychotes weddellii | reverse complement strand
AGCCAGGGTGCTGACACTGAGGAGGGGGTGGCACAGGATGGGGAGGAAAAAGAAAGTGCAGGTCCAGATTCAGTTGCCAGGAATTTCAAACCATTATGTCCACAGAGCCCTCTCCCTGTCTCCTATGGATGTGATCTCCTAGCTCCCTGAGCCACCGTCACTGAGTGTGAGAGCCTGTGGTCACTCTCCTGGGAGGGGGAGGAGGACTGGCAGAGGGAAAACACACTAATTCCTTCCCCAGAAGAGGAGGTAAATAGTTCACTGAAGTTTACTCTTTTCCTGGTATCCCGTAACTTAAATACTACAATACAAAATTAAATACTACTTAAATACTGATATAAAGTCAATGCCTGTTATGTTACATGATCTGGGAGTAAAAGAAAGAAAACAAAGATATTTGCTTAATATATGTATTATGTATATGTATACATAAATACATGTGTATGTATATATACACCAGCATGTTCATAATAAATGAGGAAATACTCATGTTAATTACAGTCCTTGTTTCTGTAATTGATCGCATGGCAGGAGGTGGGATTATAACTACCTTCTACTGCTCATTCTGTATTCCCTTTGCATTCATCAGCAGGATTACACAAACCTGCATTCCCGAAGGGTCTAGGCCATGAGTAGTACTGCCTGGATTGTGTCATTGTCATTTTCCATTGACCTTAATCCTAGAGCATGGTATTACGGAAGGATACCCTTTCAGACCTATTCCTCACCTCCATCGTGGCATCTGGTTTCTCCTCGGGAAGTCTGGATCAGTCACCCCTGCCAGTACCATAACTCCCCTTCTCGGCCGTTGACTCCCAAGGCTGGGTGGCCCAGAGTGGCCGGGTGGCAGTCCTAATTTACAGTTCAATGGAATCGTTGTTGTGTCTCCTAGCAAAAGCATTCCTCCTTTGGGGCTAAGACCTCTAACCTGGTCAGCAGAGCAAAAAGTTGCGGAAACAGGAAACAAAGCTTTCGCTGGGAGTAATGGTGCTAGAGATAAGGGGGAGTGGGGCCACTCCCATGTCCTCCCCTTGATTCCTGCAACTGTGACTCCTGGACGCAGATTCAGAGCACACACAGCCTCCTGGAGAACCCTGCCCCCCGATCTGTGAGCTACTGCCACCCAGCTACTGTGGGGTCTTCGAAAGGCCATTCCACCATTCTGTGAAGCCGGTGGCTTCAGGGTGGTAGAGAAAAAGCCCCATCTAAGCTGCAGGATGTGGCCTGAATGAGCGCGGTCACTGGGAGGGAACCAGGCTGTGGGCATACTTCCTTTAGACCCGACCACCTCGTCTCTTGGGCCCCACAAGGCCCAAGGTGACTTGATCGCTCTGTTTGGTAAGTCCTAGAGGGTATGGTGCTTTGTGGGCTCTTTTCAAGGTGTATATGAGCACCTGAGAGCAGGTGTTTATGAGCACCTGAGAGCAGCAGATTCTTATCTCTGGAATAAGCCTGGAACCCATTAGGTGTCATGGGCAATGACCCCAAAATGAACTTTGTCAACATGGTAATAGCTTTGCTCACCCAAACCTCTAAATTGAAACACAGCAGTAAACTCAAGACACAGGAATAAACCCTCTGTTAAATTCTTTCGATTACTATTTTTTTAAAAGATTTTATTTATTTGAGAGAGCATGAGCAGCGGAGAGGGAGAAGCAGACTCCCTGCTGAGCAGGGAGCCCGATGCAGGGCTTGATCCCAGGAGCCTGAGATCATGACCTGAGCTGAAGGCAGATGTTTAACTGACTGAGCCACCCAGATGCCCCTCCGATCACCCACATTCAGCTGTTGACCTATCATCCAGTGTGTTCCCAAGTATCCTTTTGAGTTCCAATGGATATAGTGGCTCAAGCCTCTTGTAAACAGAAGCAGACACTAAGCTCAGAGAGCAGATGTGACTTCCATGCTCCACTGCAAGTCAGGGCAGATCAGGACCCAGGGCCTGGCTCTGTGATCTCACTCACCTTGCCCCCCACCCCAGTCCCATTCTCTGCACCACCTGACCTTTGTGAGCCTTCAGAAATGTTCTCCTTTCCCATCCCTGTCCCTCTGATTCTGTGAGCTAGAATGCTCTGGCTCTGAGCTGGAATGTCTGCAAAGAAATTCAGTTGCAGGCAATTTAGAGAGAGGAAGGTTTTTTTTTGTTTTGTTTTTCATTTTATGCCCTAAATACTACGTTCCTGGCAATGCACACTGAATGACATCTAGGAGTGGTGATGACGTCCGGAGGTGTAACAGAGGCGGGGGGGAGCGGCTCGTGTTCAGAATTAGGCAGTTGAACTTTGTGTTGTGATCCAGGTGACAGGGGTGTGTTTTCTCTGTGGCAAATTCCTTGGAAGTCACACACACCAGGGACTTGCAGCCACATCACTTATCTTGCCAAGTGCCCATCCTGTGACTAACCCCTGATGCCTACAAAATTGCATCTCTGGTGCCAGAAAGGGGCCCGGGTCCCAGGCTCCTGGGAACCCCCTTACTTGGCTTAGGTTCCATCCCTGTGCCTCTTCCACAGCTCCTACTCTGCTCCCAGGAGTCTCCTCTTTACCCTCAGGCTCCTGCACCCCCTCCTGGGGCCCTGGCACAGGTCGGGAGAAGAGTCCAATTCTGCCCACGGGAGGGGATCTCCCTACAGAAACCCTCCATCTGCACAGCCAACTTCGTGCCCAAGGGCCTCGAAGAAATAAGCATCTGGTTTGACAGTGGGCCCTCAGATGTTAGCACCTGCTGGGGTTGAAAACTGGTTCTGAGTCTTTGTAAAACCCAAAGGAAGAGGTGCCTTTCTTCAGAGTCTCAAAGAGAGGGATCCAGGTAATAAAATCCAAGCAGAATGAATCACCAATAGTAATCAGGAAAAAGTTTGTCTCGTTTAGAAATGCCGTGTTTCCCTTTTGGCCCAGGCTGCTGTGAAGCTTAGTCTAAACTTAGTTTTCAAAGGCTTTGATTCTTCCATCCCAAGCACCTAACACAGTACCCCTTCCTGTGAAGTTGTATACGTGCCCTTTTTCTTTTCTACTCTAACTCTCCTTATCCTGCAATATGATATTACGAGCTAGTTGCCCCAAGACTCAAAGTGGGTAGTACAAAAATTTAAGTAATTTAAGTATATAACCATCATCACCAACAAAAATACTGCAGGTAGAGAGGATTATTTTCAGTATTGCACATTTATTCAAAAGTACATAAATATAATGTTATAGAGTATATAACATGATGTAAACACTATTTGAACCTGACTTGAATAATAAATTCTACTGGGAAAGAACTACTGCGCATGAAGATACCTGTACCCACCCAAGTCAGAGTCCCTCGTTTACGTCGCAGAAGCACGGTGGCAGGGGGTCATAGTCGGTGTCCAAGCTACATTCGTTACAGCACTGGAGGCTGGGATAGGACCCAGTGGTGGAGACTCCGGGATTGGTGACTGTGGCTTGATTACTACTGGTGATGGAGAGAGCTGCAGGTGCCTTTGAAGGTCTTAAGAAAAGACATACACAAAGCATGTGATTGGAATTTTTCTTCTCAGTCCACTGGTCACAATTATCAGGGGTATCTGTGAAGTTTAGGCCTAGAGCCAATCAAATACATAACAGCAGCCCGAAACTAGAGCTCTCTGCCCCTGTCCCAAGCTCCTATCTAATCGCTTCCTCTCCTAGGATGCTAGAAATGGAGAATCAGGTTACAGCAAACAAGGGAAAGCAAACTCCAA
>NW_027774718.1:0-292 GCF_054177405.1 Leptonychotes weddellii | reverse complement strand
GCGGTAAGCCTGCTTCTCCCTCTCCCACTCCCCCTGCTTGTGTTCCCTCTCTCGCTGTGTCTCTCTCTGTCAAATAAATAAATAAAACCTTCAAAAAAAAAAAAAAAGAACATTGCATATTGATAGAGCCATTCAACAGTTTGGGAACAGTTTGACATCTATGTGCAAAAATAAAAGTAAAAATTACACCTTTGCTTTTGTGCCACATATAATTTTAAAAATTGCAAGTGGATAGGGGACCTAAATGTGAAAATTTATCTTTAGAAGAAAATGTACACTTTCTTTGTGAACT
>NW_027774717.1:0-293 GCF_054177405.1 Leptonychotes weddellii | reverse complement strand
ATCATATGATCTCATTGATATGAGGAATTCTTAATTGCAGGAAACAAACTGAGTGTTGTTGGAGTGGGGGGTGGGGTGGGAGGGATGGGGTGACTGGGTGATAGACACTGGGGAGGGTACGTGCTCTGTTAAGCGCTGTGAATTGTGCAGGACTGTTGAATCTCAGATCTGTACCTCTGAGACAAATAATGCAAGATATTTTAAGAAAAAAAAAGAAGAAGAAGAAGGTAGCGGGAGGGGAGGAATGAAGCGGGGGAAATCGGAGGGGTGGACGAACCATGAGAGACGATGGA
>NW_027774716.1:0-293 GCF_054177405.1 Leptonychotes weddellii | reverse complement strand
TTTTTTTTTTTTAAAGATTTTATTTATTTATTTGAGAGAGAGAGTGAGAGAGAGAAAGAGCACAAGAGGGGGGAGCGGGAGAGGGAGAAGCAGACTCCCTGCCGAGCAGGGAGCCCGATGCGGGACTCGATCCCGGGACTCCAGGATCATGACCTGAGCCGAAGGCAGTCGCTTAACCAACTGAGCCACCCAGGCGCCCAACAGTATTACATTTTTTAAAAAAAAAGTATTACATTTAAAAAAAAACAGTATTACATTTTAAAAAAAAAACAGTATTACATTTAAAAAAAAAA
>NW_027774715.1:0-293 GCF_054177405.1 Leptonychotes weddellii | reverse complement strand
GCATTAAGTAGTTACCGGATCCGTCCACATCCCGCGCAATCTACAAGGCAGAGTTTTTAAGAAAAAAGATTTTGTGTTAATATGGAGATCAATAGGGGCGCCTGGGTGGCTCAGTCGGTTAAGCGACTGCCTTCGGCTCAGGTCATGATCCTGGAGTCCCGGGATCGAGTCCCGCATCGGGCTCCCAGCTCGGCGGGGAGTCTGCTTCTCCCTCTGACCCTCCTCCCTCTCATGTTCTCTGTCTCTCATTCTCTCTCTCTCAAATAAATAAATAAAATCTTTAAAAAAAAAAA
>NW_027774714.1:0-293 GCF_054177405.1 Leptonychotes weddellii | reverse complement strand
TAAGGATATATCCTAAAGTACTGTCTGAATTTATAATTCAGAAAAGTTTTTATCTGTTTTTGATAAAAATAAATATTTATCAACAAACTGTTCTTTTTTTTTTTTTTTTAAAGATTTTATTTATTTATTTGAGACAGAGAGAATGAGAGACAGAGAGCATGAGAGGGAGGAGGGTCAGAGGGAGAAGCAGACTCCCTGCCGAGCAGGGAGCCCAATGCGGGACTCGATCCCGGGACTCCAGGATCATGACCTGAGCCGAAGGCAGTCGCTTAACCAACTGAGCCACCCAGGCG
>NW_027774713.1:0-293 GCF_054177405.1 Leptonychotes weddellii | reverse complement strand
CAAGTCTGGAATCAGTTATTTAAGATGTCTTCAGTAGAAGAGTGGTGAAGTATGGAGACGATAAATATAAATCTACAATAGAAATATGATGCTGAGGGCGCCTGGGTGGCTCAGTTGGTTAAGCGACTGCCTTCGGCTCAGGTCATGATCCTGGAGTCCCAGGATCGAGTCCCGCATCGGGCTCCCTGCTCGGCAGGGAGTCTGCTTCTCCCTCTGACCCTCCTCCCTCTCATGCTCTCTGTCTCTCATTCTCTCTGTCTCAAATAAATAAATAAAATCTTTAAAAAAAAAAA
>NW_027774712.1:0-293 GCF_054177405.1 Leptonychotes weddellii | reverse complement strand
AGAGACGATGGACTCTGAAAAACAGGCTGGGGGTTCTAGAGGGGAGGGGGGTGGGAGGATGGGTTGGCCTGGTGGTGGGTATTGAGGAGGGCATGTTCTGCATGGAGCACTGGGTGTTATGCACAAACAATGAATCATGGAACACTTCATCTAGAACTAATGATGTAATGTATGGGGATTAACATAAGAATAAAAAAAAAAAAGAATGTTTAGGTATTGCTCTTGTCTGCAAGGTCAAAGACGACTTGCTACCACACCCACAATCCCACCCACAGGAACACTTCCCATTTAAG
>NW_027774711.1:0-293 GCF_054177405.1 Leptonychotes weddellii | reverse complement strand
GTGGCCCCAAGGATCCCTCGATGAAAGGATCCCATGAGATCCCCAGGGGTGAAAGTGGGGATGCACAGGCTGTGGGCTCCATGTGGCGGCTGAAGCAGTGTGGACCCAGGGAAGGGGCCGTGTTCAAGGCCCCACAGCTGGCGAACCATGACACGTGGATTTGAGCCCCATCTGTCTGCAGAGCTCTTGTGGGCCACCGTTGAGCTGCCCATCATACAGGTGGGAGAAGGAGGTCATCTGGGTGGCTCAGTCAGTGAAGATTCTGCCATCAGGTCAGGTCATGATCCCAGGGT
>NW_027774710.1:0-293 GCF_054177405.1 Leptonychotes weddellii | reverse complement strand
CCAACAAGATCTAACAATTGTAAATATCTATGCCCCTAACATGGGAGCAGCCAATTATATAAGCCAATTAATAACAAAAGCAAAGAAACACATTGACAACAATACAATAATAGTGGGGGACTTTAACACCCCCCTCACTGAAATGGACAGATCATCTAAGCAAAAGATCAACAAGGAAATAAAGACTTTAAATGACACACTGGACCAAATGGACTTCACAGATATATTCAGAACATTCCATCCCAAAGCAACAGAATACACATTCTTCTCTAGTGCCCATGGAACATTCTCCA
>NW_027774709.1:0-293 GCF_054177405.1 Leptonychotes weddellii | reverse complement strand
CTTCCCTTAACTCTGTCACCCTCACTCCCTCTTGCCACATCCAAGGCAGCGAGAACATTCCTTGAGAAGTACCGAGGAAATAACCGTGCAGAACCAGGTGCCAAAATGGGCTAGCTGGGCATTGCTATGTGAGCATATGGGATTCGGAACTTGAACAGAGTTTGCCTGGTCTGTGTTTATGTCTACACACATATGTAGAACCACAATCCGGGAGAGATCTAAATCCCCAAAGAACCAGCCAGTTAATGGGTTAAACCTTGGTTCTGGCTGAAAGGAGAGAAGAGGGAAAAGAA
>NW_027774708.1:0-3706 GCF_054177405.1 Leptonychotes weddellii | reverse complement strand
AAGATGTGGTATATATATACAATGGATTATGCAGCCATCAAAAGGAATGAGATCTTGCCATTTGCAATGACGTGGATGAAACTGGAGGGTATTATGCTGAGCAAAATCAGTCAATCAGAGAAAGACATGTATCATATGACCTCACTGATATGAGGAATTCTTAATCTCAGGAAATAAACTGAGGGTTGCTGGAGTGGTGGGGGGTGGGAGGGATGGGGTGGCTGGATGATAGACATTGGGGAGGGTATATGCTATGGTGAGCGCTGTGAATTATGCAAGACTGTTGAATCACAAATCTGTACCTCTGAAACAAATAATATACTATATGTTAAAAAAAAAAAGAAGAAGAAGAAGAAAGCAGGAAGGGAAGAATGAAGGGTGGGAAATCGAAGACGGAGACAAACCATGAGAGACTATGGACTCTGAGAAACAAACTGAGGGTTCTAGAGGGGAGGGGCGTGGGGGGATGGGTTAGCCTGGTGATGGGTATTAAGGAGGGCACGTACTGCATGGAGCACTGGGTGTGATATGCAAACAATGAATCATGGAACACTACATCAGAAACTAATGATGTAATGTATGGTGATTAACATAATATAATAAAAAAATAAAGTGATTTTGATTAAAAAAAAAAAGATATGACCCTACCCATGAAATGCTATATCCTAAGTAGAAATCTTCTACAAAGGCTATCTTCGTAGTTTGGGTGGCTATAACAAAATACTACAGACTGGGGGGCTTCAACAACAGACATTTATTTCTTACAGTTTTGGAGGCTAAGAAGTCCAAGATCAAGGTGCCAGCCTATTCAGTTCTTGGTGAGAACCCTCTTCTTGCTTTGCAAGAATCCTTCTTATTATGTGCTCCCATGATAGAGAAAGGAAGATCTCTGCTCTCATCCTCCTCTTATAAGGGCACTAAACCCATAATGGGAGCTCCACTTACATGACCTCATCTAAACCTAATCATCTCCCAAAGGCCACTCCTAATACCATCACATGCAGGGTTAGGACTTCAACATATGAATTTGGAAAGGGAGGGGCACACAATCATTCAGTTCACAGCAGAGGCTATGTTTTCAAATCCATCCTTCTCTTCACAAGGGGCTTTGTCTGTCACGATCTTGAGATGAATAACCTGACAGAACTCCCTGTGAAAAGAAACCCCAACTAGTACATACTCTGTTTCTCACGTGCCAGGCAGAATGCTGAGCATGTGGACTTCAGTGGCCGAGAAACACGGACTCTCTGGACGCAGGGAATGAGAGTGTAAGGCAGTCAATTAAAGCAGCAGTGACAATGAAGTGGAATGAAAGTCATGATGGGAGTGGCAGAGGCAGTTAGGAGGCCCATGAGGGGACCTAATCTGGTTTAGAGGTCAGGGAAGCTCTTGCAGAGAGAGCTTGTGACCCGTGGGCCTGCGATTCATGTTAAGTTTATGAACAAAGACAGAATGCCTTTGGGGTTCCTGTAGTTCTGAAATGCCGGGGAAGGTACTACACAGGGCCAGACTGGTAAACAATTAAAACTAGGTGCTCAGAACATTCATTAGTTCACTCATTCTGCAAACACTGAGCACCTGCTATCTGTCACACGCTGTTCTGAGCACTGAGGATTCAGCAGTAAACAAAACAGACACAACCCTCTGCCAGCAGCTTACATTTAGCTTTCACTCAAGCACAGAGAGAAAAAGGAGTAAGAATAAAAGAAGGTAATTCAGAAGCCGATGAGAAGGAGGAAACTGGAGGATGAGCCAGGCCCAGGTGTATGTTTATGGATAGACCAAATGATGTGCATCCATACAACAGAATACCGTACAGCAAGGAAAAAGGAACAAACAATTGACACACACAACACGGGTGAGTCCCAAAATTATGTTATGCAAAAGAAGAAGAGAAAAATGCATGATGATTCCATTTATATGAAAAGTTCAAGAAGAAGCAAAACTGACCTATGGAAAGTCAAAATTACAGTTACCTACGGGGAGCATATACTTAATGGGATAAGGCACGAAAGAACTTTCTGGAGTGTTGAAATGTACTACATACTGATCTGGGTGATTAAATAATAAAAAGCAGAACAGTGTTACCTCTGGTGGGGTGACTGCCTGGAAGGGGACTTGAAAAAATTTTCTGGGATCATAAAAATTTTCTGTATCTTGACTAGGGTTATGTAAGACTCATGAAGCTGTATGCTTCAAAGAAAGGTATTTTGCTATACGTAAATGCTATGTTTAAGGACAATTAAGAAACAAAAAATATATAGCTTATCTGTGACCCAGCAGGTGGGAAGAATGCCAATAATTTTACCTGGAGCTGAACCCCAGACAAATGGAGGGAATGAGCCATTAATCCCATATGATTTATCTCCAAATAATTATATCAGCATCACCAGATGCTTGAATTCCTATGATTTTTCCTAAGACGAGGTTGTTCCTCCACACAGCAGGACTCATCCATGAGCCTTTCCACATATGAAACCACCACCCCCCTCCTCCTACTTGACCCTGCACCATAACTGTGCAAAGCCAGGAATAAGTGTCTCACTTTTGATGGCACTCTCCGCCGACAAAGTCTGGAACCAAATCCAGAGGGAGAAAGTCTGGCCTTCAGAGAGCTGAGCTGAGAGATGGCACTGGCCCCTCTCAACTGGGCATCAAAGCACTTCAAGGAGAAGCCTCTGTGAGCCTTCCACATACGAGTCCTAGGCGGCAGCTGCCCTGGACCTGCCTAGGCACTCCTTCAACATGTAGGTGGTGAAGTGACCCCTTAATATAATTCCGCCTCATCCTCAGGCAGCAATCTCCAGACCAATTCTGTCTTTCTTTTTCCTGCTGTGAGCACTTGTAACAGTTTGACTCCCCAGAAATTCCGACAGAGAGCAAAAGTGCTTCAAATAGCTAGAGAGCAAGCTTTGTGCGTATGTATTGTCTGCTCTAGACAGAAATCAAACCTTTTGAGAAAAACTAAATGTTGCCAAGACATGAAGTGAGCCTCGACATGTTTTAGGTGGATGGAACCTAGCCTCTGACACTTTCCACCACCCTCTGCCCCCTATCTGATCACCTTTCTAATTGCATCACTATTTACTGACCCATGAGAGTCTGCGGGAAGCCCCCCCGCCACCCTACCCACCAACAGACACACAGACCCTCACGCTATTTAGTCATTCCTACTGCCATAGGTTAGCACATGCCATTTCTCTCAATTAGAACATCTTTCCTTTTACTTTTAACCAAACCAGGCCCATTTTTCTTTTCAGTTCTGCGTCATGGCTACTCAGCTGCATGACCATAGGGCCAGGCACACAGTGGATGCTCAAAGCATCGTACTCGTTAGATATTCCACTGACTGGCATGCAAGACTGTTCCATAAAATAATGACTTAAGGATCAAAATGGAAAAGGGAAAACTAGCTTGGACTGAGGGTCCAAATCTCTCTCTGCCCCACCTTTACCACTAACCAGCTCTGTGACCCTGGACAAACCACTCAACCTCCCAGGCTCACTACTTTTTCATCTTCAGAATGAAAGATTGTTTTACAATTCTAATTAGAAAAGTATCTAAAGTCTCAATGTCCACAATAGCCAAACTGTGGAAAGAGCCAAGATGTCCATCGACAGATGACTGGATAAAGAAGATGTGGTATATATATACAATGGAATATTATGCAGCCATCAAAAGGAATGAGATTTTGCCATTTGCAACG
>NW_027774707.1:0-293 GCF_054177405.1 Leptonychotes weddellii | reverse complement strand
AGTTTGTGTATGAGGGAAGCAAGACTGCTCAGGACATAAGTAAGGGTCTTCTTCAACAGACACTGGCACATCTTTTTTAAATAATCCGAGAACTTCCACTGGTTGTCCAGTAATGTCTTGAATAATTCAGGAACATAAAATCTGATCTTATCCAGGACAAAGGTAGCTACAAGTTCCACCACTAATTCCACGATCCAACGTTTGATACTGAACATAATTGAACTGCGATAGCCCAAAGGTGTGTACACTTACTTGTCCGCTCCGGTCGCAGAAAAGACGATCAAGCCCCGAGG
>NW_027774706.1:0-293 GCF_054177405.1 Leptonychotes weddellii | reverse complement strand
GAGAGTCTGAGTCAGTTGCTCAAGGTCACCTAGTGAGGAAGCGGCATGGTGGGATCTGAGTCCATGTGCTCACCCTCTAACACTTCTCTTTTTTTTTTTTTTTTAAGATTTTATTTATTTATTTGACAGAGAGAGACACAGCGAGAGAGGGAACACAAGCAGGGGGAGTGGGAGAGGGAGAAGCAGGCTCCCCGCTGAGCAGGGAGCCTGATGCGGGGCTCGATCCCAGGACCCTGGGATCATGACCTGAGCCGAAGGCAGACGCTTAACGACTGAGCCACCCAGGCGCCCCT
>NW_027774705.1:0-293 GCF_054177405.1 Leptonychotes weddellii | reverse complement strand
GCCTGTCTTCGTGGGTCACCTCCAGTTTCCTGTAACGCCCTTCTTACTTTCAGACCCAAAGTCTGATGGTTCCTACAGATTCATGGCTCCCTGTATAGGTAAGTACATTGAACTAGGAATATGGTTCGCCTCCTGCTTAGGTTTGCCAACATCTATCCATCTGGCCCAGATTAAATAAGAGGTGACTGGTACCACAGTCACTCCACTCAACTCTGAATTGAGCCCCCTTTCTCTTCTTCTGATAAAAACCTCACACCTTCCTTATGGTAGGGGAGCCCTCCTGCAGGTCAGCT
>NW_027774704.1:0-293 GCF_054177405.1 Leptonychotes weddellii | reverse complement strand
GGGTGGCTCAGTTGGTTAAGCGACTGCCTTCGGCTCAGGTCATGATCCTGGAGTCCCGGGATCGAGTCCCGCATCGGGCTCCCTGCTCGGCAGGGAGTCTGCTTCTCCCTCTGACCCTCCCCCCTCTCATGTGCTCTCTCTCATTCTCTCTCTCTCAAATAAATAAATAAAATCTTTAAAAAAAATAAAAATAAATAAATAAATAAAAATATGAAGATCACTCTTAGACAATAAGCCATATAAAACAAGGTGGCAGGCCAAAGCCCTGTTCTAGCCAGAGCACAGGAATGGCC
>NW_027774703.1:0-293 GCF_054177405.1 Leptonychotes weddellii | reverse complement strand
ATGTTAGAAATACATGTAGACTTTCAGCTTTTGATTCTGTAGAGGTGTTCACAATTTTATGTTATCAAATTTATCTTTCTTTATATCTAATGGGTGTTGTGTACCAAATTATAAATTAATGTACTCATGTTTTCTTCTTCTGTGCTGTCCAATACAATAGCTATTAGCCATATGTGGCTATTTAAATTTAAAATACTTGCCAGTAAATAACATGTAAAATTGTGTTTTCATCTACACCTGTCTCGTTACCAGAGCTCAACAGTCACACGTGGTCAGTGGCTGCTATATGGGAC
>NW_027774702.1:0-293 GCF_054177405.1 Leptonychotes weddellii | reverse complement strand
CGTCATCGTGCGATCTGCTGCTCACCTGGGCGTGGGCTTTTGGCACCTGCCATGTTAACCACATGTGCGCAGAGCGGGGTCCTGACACAGCTGTGTTCTAGTGTGCATGCGTGTGCAGGTTCCTCTGCTCAGCTCGCTCCCCGCCCCCAAGCGTCAGCCTGCCTGGCGGCTTCTAACACCCGCAGGCTGCCACTCATCCACTAGACCCCTCGCCGAAAACTTGTACTCGCCATTTAGCGAGTTGAAACTAGACACGGCTGTAATTTCGGGGGGTGTTCACGAGGGCCCACGGC
>NW_027774701.1:0-293 GCF_054177405.1 Leptonychotes weddellii | reverse complement strand
AACGGGGACCATCCCACATACTTCATGCCATGGCTGACTTGCAGGGGAAGCCAGTGCCCTCTCCCAAGATGCCACATGTGCATATAGGGAAGTCGCAGGAGGAGAGAGAGTAGGAGTTGGAGCAAGTGACAATGACAATGTGAGCCAGGTGCCATAGTGCCTGTGGCCTTATCCTGACCTTCAAAGCATACAAAATATGAAGGTCATTTTCTTTCTGCTTTTCAAGTCTTAAGCAAAATTTCTTTTGTGGCCTACCCTGATATGGAACCATTCAGGCAAGGGAATTCTGGGAG
>NW_027774700.1:0-293 GCF_054177405.1 Leptonychotes weddellii | reverse complement strand
CGCCTGGGTGGCTCAGTTGGTTAAGCGACTGCCTTCGGCTCAGGTCATGATCCTGGAGTCCCTGGATCGAGTCCCGCATCGGGCTCCCTGCTCAGCAGGGAGTCTGCTTCTCCCTCTGACCCTCCTCCCTCTCATGCTCTCTGTCTCTCATTCTCTCTGTCTCAAATAAATAAATAAAATCTTTAAAAAAAAAAAAAAAAGAACAGTTTGTTGATAAATATTTATTTTTATCAAAAACAGATAAAAACTTTTCTGAATTATAAATTCAGACAGTACTTTAGGATATATCCTTA
>NW_027774699.1:0-293 GCF_054177405.1 Leptonychotes weddellii | reverse complement strand
TATTTTAATAGGGGCAGGCCTCTTTTCCTCAATGGCCCCTAGAAAAAAGGGTAACCCAGTCCAGCCCTATGAGTTTGTCCTTGGGCAATGATAGGCTCCTTTATTCCTTGACATTGTCTGCCTAAGCCCTGTCCTGGCTCATAGCCCATCTTTGTCATGATTTGATTAACTGGTCGACTTGGGGGGATGATTAGCTCTGCTCCCCACTGTCACAAGGGGTCTCTTCCCCAAAGATTAATGGGGGTATTTAAGATGAAGCCTGGATAATTCCCTCTAATCCATCTGGTCCTTCA
>NW_027774698.1:0-293 GCF_054177405.1 Leptonychotes weddellii | reverse complement strand
ACTACATGCCATTAAAATGTTAAATGAGGGCTATTTTAATTCTTGTTGCAAATGATCTTTAATTCAATCAACAAAACAACTAGTTGATACGAAATGCCCTTTCTGCAATCACTTATTGAAAGTTCAGTAGTTGAGTGACTGTGATAGGTTCTCAGGACAGGGTGAGGTGCTGAAAATGTGTTCTTTATTTTACCAATGTGCTCATTTTGCTCTGGGCATGAAGGTTTCTTGCTATTCCTCAAACTCATGAGGGTACTTCTCTCCTAAGTAGATGGCTCATTGCTTCCACTCAT
>NW_027774697.1:0-3706 GCF_054177405.1 Leptonychotes weddellii | reverse complement strand
GCCATCTTGCTCCGCCCCCCCCAGATACAAACATTTTAAACAAGTTGGTATATGTATTCTAGAGTATTTTCTGTACGTGAATATATTTTCAGTGAGTTTTTATTATGCATATTTTTCTGGAACTTAGTTTTGCTTTTAAATCTGTAGATCATTATGGACATATTTTTAAATAGCCCATACTGCTGTACTTTAAAATATGTACATATTATTTAATTAGTATAATGATTTATACCATTTATACCATTATTAATATTTTAGTGTCTATATAATACTAAAATTTCAAACTTTTAATTCATTAATAAATGCTCTAATCAGTGTCTTTTAATATATTTTTACTAATATAAACATTTTTGTAGATGTCTACAAGGAGAATTATCAGATTAAAATTGTATGTCCATTTAAATATTAACATTTCCTATTAAGTACTACAAAAAGCATGACAATACTGCTAGTAGTCGAGAATGAGTTCCAATTTCTTGCCACCATTGCCTGATAAATGTTTTAATTATTGGCAATCTGATGGGTGAATTATTTTGTTACTCTTTTGCTTGCTTATTTTGTAATGTAAATGAAATGAAGCAAAGTTTTCAGATACTTTTTGGTCATTTCTTTTTCTTATTTATGATTTACAAGTTCAAATAACTTGTTCACTCTTCTATCATGTCATTTATATTCTTAATACTTTTTGTATGTTTTTACTTATTCTGGTTATAAACTCTAGTTCATTATATAGGCTGCAAACATTTTCTCATCAGTTGTTTATTCCAGATGACTAAGGTACAACCGCTGACCTCTCTGAGGTTAGATGACTTGAGGAACATATATACATAAACCAGTATAGAAACTATTACATTAATGGTAGGAATATTGGTCTGTGGGGATCCTGAGGAAGGATCTATGACCTGTGGGGAATAGAGAATGCTTCACAGTGCACAGGACATTAGAGGTGTGTCTTTGAGAATGAACAAGAGTTTCAAATTACCGCATTTGAAATGTGGTAATAAGACATCTTTGGTAGAGACATTTTGTGTTCAAATGCATGGAACCACGTGTTTGGATAAGAATGGGAAATGAAATGGGGGTAGAACATGGCACACTTGAGGGGGGGGAGTGACAAGAGATGATGAACTGTTTGTGACCAGATTGTGATAAACTTGAAATGTTGGGATTTTAGGTGAAAGCAATGCCTAGAGAAATTCAGTGTTTGAGCAGCGGTAAGAAGATCGGATATGGTTTAAAGAACATGGATGTAAATGGCAGACTATTTCATTGCATTGGCCATTGATCTACACTTAGAAAAACCAAATAAATTATTTGCAGAGTGAAGGAGGAAATCTTGATAGAACTGGGTGACCTGGGATATTTTTCTGATTCTGAAGTGTTTTTAAGCTTTGTTGTTAAAGTTTTTATTTATCTGGTATTGTAATTTTGGTTTTAATCATGACTCATCTAGCCTTTTCTTTGAAGAAGTCTTTATGTGGGGTGGTAGGGAGGGGAAAATAAAAGAGGGCAGAGTAGGGAAAGAAACAGATTCTTCTGCCTGGAAATGGGACAAAGGGTGCTATGGTTTATAATGGTGGTTGCAGTAGTGAGACTTACAATGTTGATGAAAACAATGTCCAAAATCACCAATTGCCAATCTGTGAGCTCCTTGAGGACAGAGATTGGTCATGTATTGAGTCACTGTCATCAAGTCCTGCCTAGCACACAGTTCAAGCCATTGACTTTTACCTAATTTTAATAGTTCTTTCCTGCTGCTAGCTATTCCTCTGTCATACAGAATTAATATACAGTTTTCTTAAATATTCCATGGACACTTTGCTTCTGAATTTCACAAATGCTCTTTTCTTCACGTGGAGTACTCTTCTTATCACTCCCGCTTCTCATTCAGTCACTGGTCAACTACTTTTTCACCCAATATGACAGGAAATGGCCTTCATCTCTTCTGAAATTCCTCCCTGATTGCCCAGTTCTTATTAGGTGCCTCTTCTGTAGGATCCTGTGCTAGCCCATCACTATAATTATCCCTGTAGTAGAAATGTTGCAGATTTGTCAGTCTGCCCAATGACTCTGAACTCTTTGAAGTGGCACATTAAGTATTTCCTTTTTGAGTCAGTGTTTAGTGTGCTTCCTCCCAAATAGCAGAGGCTTAAAATATTTTTGATGGATAATTAGATGTTTATCAAATCTAAACTATATTTGAATTTTATAGTCCTAACTCTGCCTAATCCTTGGTAGTTATAAACATGTATTTAAGAAGTATACCATTTATATTTATCTCATATTCAACAAATAGCCCTGAGTTAAAAAACAGACATGCTCTATTATATCATCAAGTCAACTAGGGTTAAATTCCATAAAAAATAATTTAAAATATTATTATTTAATATAGTCACTCAAACATTGCAAAGACTGTGAGTTGGGAGCTTCAATAATATATTCCATTTCTTTCTATCTTCATCTGTGAAATCACAGTGCCAAACAAGCTTAATTTTCAGTTGCAAAATAGAATCTTCAAGGTTTGGAACAAAGTCAACCCACAGGAACCAAATTATGTTTGCAGTTACTCAACTGAATTGCTCTTCCAAATATGAGATATTCATTAATGAGCGAGTAATAAGCACTGAAAGTTTACATGTGTTTTTAAATGCTTATTTGTTTTCTATCTTCTCATGCTCTTTCCAAAGAGGCATTTATTTCTGCTCTTCAAATAAATGGATGATTGAATTGACCTTCAAAAAAGTAGACAGTTGAGTTGGGGGGGGAATTTGAAGTAGAATAAGTTATCCGCAAACTGATAGAAAATTATCCACAATGCCATTTTCTAAGTACATCAGTAGTCCTGAGGCAGAGGAAAAAAAAAAAAAAAGAAGAGCATATACACATGCACGTATACGTGCGCTTGTGAATACAGATACACAAACACACACTATTCTTAGGAGCCCATGAGTAAATGTAGACCCTCTTCATAAATAGGATCTCTGGATATTATGATCCAGATCTTAGACTAATGATCTTCAACAGTGAGCTAAACCCATCAAATGCTGAAAAAGATTTCCCAGAATATAACATAAAATGACATTCATATGGGCTTATTCATAAAAGTTCATACTCATCTAAAGGCACATAAGACACAATATGCTTTTAAAGACAAGAGACTTTAATAACTGTAAGCAAATTTAATAACACTAACTAGTTTAAAAATGTTCCACCAAAATTCTAGGGAGATCATCTTTAATGAATAGGAAAGGAATGCTTGATAATTGGAATATTATCTATTCCTATGTAAATGGATATTTTATATAAAATCGTGAAAGCTTTCCTTTTTTTACGTTTTTTAAATTTTTTATTGTTATGTTAATCACCATACATTACATCATTAGTTTTTGATGTAGTGTTCCATGATTCATTGTTTGTGCATAACACCCAGTGCTCCATGCAGAACGTGCCCTCTTTAATACCCATCACCAGGCTAACCCCTCCCCACACCCCCTCCCCTCTAGAACCCTCAGTTTGTTTTTCAGAGTCCATAGTCTCTCATGGTTCGTCTCCCCCTCCGATTCCCCCCCTTCCTTCTTCCCCTCCTTCTATCTTCTTTTTCTTTTTTTTTCTTAACATATAATGTATTATTTGTTTCAGAGGTACAGATCTGTGATTCAACAGTCTTGCACAATTCACAGTGCTCACCATAGCACATACCCTCCCC
>NW_027774696.1:0-13881 GCF_054177405.1 Leptonychotes weddellii | reverse complement strand
TGGAACATAAGGAATAGTATGGAGGACATTAGGAGAAGGAAGGGATAAATGAAGGGGGGGAAATCGGAGGGAGAGATGAACCGTGAGAGACTATGGACTCTGAGAAACAAACTGAGGGTTTTAGAGGGGAGAGGGGTGGGGGGATGGGTTAGCCTGCTGATGTGTAGTAAGGAGGGTACGTATTGCATGGAGCACTGGGTGTTATAAAAAAACAGTGAATCGTGGATCACTACATCAAAAACTAATGATGTATTGTATGGTGCCTAATATAACATAATAAAATAAAATTAAAAAAAAATGTTCTTTGAAAAGATAAACAAAACTGATAAGACTTTATCTAGACTCACCAAGAAAGCAAGAGAGAGGACTCAAATCAATAAAATCAGAAATAAAAAAAGAGACATTACAACTGCTACCACAGAAATACAAAGGATCGTAAGAGACTACTGTGAACAACTTTATGCCAGCAAATTGGACAACTTAGAAGAAATGGAAAAACTCCTAGGAACATACAACCTACTGAGACTAAATCAAGGAGATATAAAAAATGTGAACAGACCAACAAGTTAGGAGATTGACTCAGTAATCAAAAGCCTCCCAACAAAGAAAGCCCAGGATCAGATTATTTCACTGGTGAATTCCACCAAATATTTAAAGAAGAATTAATGCCAATCCTTCTCAAACTCTTCCAAAAAAACTAAAGAGAAGGAAACACTTCCAAATTCATTTTATGAGGCAAGCAGTGTCCTGATGCCAAAGCTGCATAAGGACACTACAAGAAATAAAACCTCAGACCAATACCCCCAATTAATACAGATACAAAAATACTCAACTAAATGTTAGCTACCCAAATTCAACAGCATATGAAAGGATCATACACCCCTCCTTGATCAAGTGGGATTCATCCCTGGGATACAAAGAAGTTCAATATATGCAAATCAATCAATATGATACATCACACTAATATAACGAAAGATTAAAAAATAATATGACCATCTCAAAAATGCAGAAAAAGAATTTGGCAAAATTCAACATTCTTTCATGATATAAACTCTTAAAAAATTGGGTATAGAAGAAATATAGCTCAACATAATAAAGATCATATATGAAAAGCCCACAGCTACCATCACACTCAACAGTGAACAGGTGAAAGCTTCTGCTCTAAGATCAGGAACAAAACAAGGGTGCCTACTCTAACCACTCCTCTTCAACAGAGTATTGGAAGTCCCAGCCAGAGCAATGAGGCAAGAAAAAGAAATAAAAGGCATCCAAATAAAAAAGGAAGAAGTAAACTTGTCTCTACAGATAACATGATCTTATATATAGGAAACCCTGAAGACTCAAAAAAAAAAAAACTATTAATCCAAAAAACTATTAGAACTAATCAATGAATTCAATAAAACTATAAGATTAATGTACAAAAATCAGTTGTGTTTCTATACATTAATGACAAACTATCTAAAAAATAACAAAAACAATTCCATTTATAACAGCATCAAAAAGAATAAAATTCTTAGAACCAAATTTAACCAAGCAAGTAAAAACTATAAGTGTACTGAAAACTATTAAACACCGATGAAAAAAATTGGAGAAGGCACAAATAAACAGAAAGATACTCCATGATCATAGATCTGAAGAATTAATATTGTTAAAATATTCATACAATCTAAAGCCATCTGTTGATTCAATGAAATCCCTGTCAAAACTCCAATAGAGGGCGCCTGGGTGGCTCAGTCATTAAGCGTCTGCCTTCGGCTCAGGTCATGATCCCAGGGTCCTGGGATCGAGTCCCACATCGGGCTCCCAGTTCAGTGGGAAGCCTGCTTCTCCCTCTCCCACTCCCCCTGCTTGTGTTCCTGCTCTCGCTATCTCTCTCTCTGTCAAATAAATAAATAAAATCTTTAAAAAAAAAAAAAAAGAAAATCTTAAAAAAAAAAAAAAAAACTCCAATAGAATTTTTCAAAGGAATAGAAAACACAATAATAAAACTCTTATAGAACCACAAAATACCCTGAAGAGCCAAATAGTCTTGAGGGGGGAAAAAACCCACAAAGATGGACACATCATACTTCCTGATTTCAAACTATATTACAAAGCTATAGTAAACAAAACAGTATGGAACTGGCATGAAAATAGACACATAGACTAAAGGAACAGAAGCAAGAGCCCAGAAATAAACCCATGCGTACATAGTCAACTAATATATGGTCAACAAGGGAGTCAAAAATACTCAATGGGGAAAAGACAATCCCTTCAATAAATAGTGTTGGGAAAACTAGATATTTACATGTAAAAAAATGAAACTGGACACCTATCCTAAAACACAAAAATTCACTTGAAATGGAGGACTCGAAACCATAAAACTCCTAGAAGAAAACACAAGGAAAATGTCCCTTTATATTGGTCTTGGCAATGATTTTTTTTTTTTTTTTTTTGGGCTGTGGCACCAAGAGCACAAGCAACACAAGCAAAAATAAACAAATGGGAATATAGCAAATTAAACTACTTCTGCACAGCAAAAAAAAAAAAAAAAAAAAAACCCACAATTAAAATCGAAAGGGAACCAAAGGAATGAAAGAAAATGCTTGCAAACTATGTATCTGATAATGTGTTAATATCCAAAATATGTAAGGAACTCATAAAACTCAATAGTGAAAGAACAAACAGCCCCATTAAAAAATGGGTAAAGGTCCTGAATAGACATTTTTCCAAAGAAGATATACAAATGCCAATAGGTACATGAAAAGCTGCTTGACAAACACCACTAATCATCAGGAAAATGCAAATCAAAACTACAATGATATATTATCTCACATCTGGTAGAATTGCTGTTATCAAAAAGACCAGAGATAACAGGTGGTGGTAAGGATGTGGAGAAAAGGGAACACTTGTACTCTGTTGGTAGGAATATAAACTGGTGCAACTACTATGGAAAACAGCATGGGGTTCCCTCAAAAAATTAAAAACAGAAATACCATGTGATCCAGCAATTCCACTTCTGGGTATTAATTGGAAGGAAATGAAATCACTATCTTGAGATATCTGCACTCCTATGTTCACCATAGCACCATTTACAGTAGCCAAGACCTGGGAACAATATAAGAGTCTAATGACAGATGAATGGATCAAGAAAACACACACACACACACAAATATTAGTCAATCATAAAAAAGTAGGAAACCCTGCCAGTTGCAACAAGATGGATGAAATTTGAGGGTGTTATGCTGAATGAAGTAAGTCAGAGAAAGATATATATTGTATGATCTCACTTATATGTGGACTCTAAAAAAACTGAACTCACAGAAACAGAGATAGATTGGTGACTGCCAGGGGTGGGAGGTGTGAGGGAGAGGAAATGGGGGAAGGTGGTCAAAGGGTACAAACATCCCAGTTATACGTTCTGAGGATGGAATGTACAGCATGGTGACTATGGTTTATGATATTATATTGTATATTTGATTTTTTTATGTTAACGTTAGTCATCATACAGTACCTCATTAGTTTTTGATGTAGTATTCCATGATTCACTGTTTGCGTATAACATCCAGTGCTCCATGCAATACATGCCCTCCTTAATACCCATCACTGGGCTAACCCATCCCCCAACCCCACCCCTCTAAAACCCTCAGTTTGTTTCTCAGAGTCCATAGTCTCTCATGGTTCATCTCTCCCTCCGATTTCCCCCCCTTCATTTTTCCCTTCCTTCTCCTAATGTCCTCCATGCTATTCCTTATGTTCCACAAATAAGTGAAACCATATGATAATTGACTTTCTCTGCTTGACTTATTTCACTTAACATAATCTCCTCCAATCCCATCCAGGTTGATGCAAAAGTTGGATATTCATCCTTTCTGATGGCTGAGTAATATTCCATTGAACATATGGACCACATCTTCTTTATCCATTCATCTTTTGAAAGGCATCTTGGCTCTTTCCACAGTTTGGCTATTGTGGACATTGCGGCTATGAACACTGGGTGCATATGGCCCTTCTTTTCACTACATCTGTATCTTTGGGGTAAATACCCAGTAGTGCAATTGCTGGGTCATAGGGTAGCTCTATATTTGAAAGTTGCCAAGTGAACAGATCGTAAAAGTTCTCACCAAACACACAAAAAGTGGTAAGTATGTGCGGTGATAGATTTGTTAACCTTATTGTGGTCATCACTTCTTAAAATATTTGGATATCAAATCATAACATTTGTACCTGAAGCTACACAATGTTGCATGTCAATTATATCTCTATAAAACTGGAGGGAAAAAAGAGCCATGGTGTAAAATTTATTGCTAAAAACTATATATTGAGAAAGTTTAAATTTTTGATGCATACATGCAAATTATGGTTGACTACTCTAATTTCAATTAGCAATAATCATGCCTCAGATAAACCTCTTTGGCTATGATACTGCCTCTGTGCAAAGCTGATTACTCTAAGTTCAAAAGACAACTTAAATTCAAAGAAACAATTAAATAAGAAAGTAATCATCTGATTAAAAAAGAACAATTGCATAAAAGTTTTCAAACTTTCTGGCTATCTTTCTTTCTGATCATAAAAGTAACAAGATATGGAGAACCCAAGTACATACACTTCTAGGTATGGGAAAGCAAATCTGAGATTTTGCTTATAATGAGAAAGTTGGGGCACCTGGGTGGCTCAGTCAGTTAGGCGTCTGACTCTTGACTTTGGCTCAGGTCATGATCTCAGGGTCATGAGATCGAGCCCCACATTAGGCTCTGCAAGGGCATGGAGCTTGCTTAAGATTCTCTCTCTCTCCTTCTCCCTCTGCCCTAATTCCCTCTCTCTCTCTAATTAAAAAAAAAAAAAGATAACAGAAGTTTTTCAACTGGGTTTTGCCTTTCAAAGAAAGCCCAAAGTTGTTAAGAGAATAAAACCAACAATAACCAACCCAGATACTGTTCCTCCTCCCAGCAACAAAAACATTGAGTGGTAGTCTAGATCACTGGTATTCTTCTTTGTGTAACAGGATTGTGAGGTTCACGTCCATACCTGGCTCTCGTTCAAAGGATGGGTGTGGAAAACAGGATAAAAAGAAATTGTCTCAAATTGCAACAGTGTAGATTATCTCTAAGATTTTAAACAATGACAGCTATTAAACCCTGGGATAGAGGCCTGAGAAAAACTGTGGCCTGTTCTTCTCCAGATGTAGGGACAACGAGAATGCGTGCTCTTTAATCTAAGACACTGTAACTCATAGGAACCGATGAAAAATTGTACATGGAGGACATTTTTCACCACCTAGTATACTGTTCATTCCAAAATACATTTGTTTCTTTTAACTTTAAAAAGACTGACAAAGGGCGCCTGGGTGGCTCAGTCGTTAAGCGTCTGCCTTCGGCTCAGGTCATGATCCCAGGATCCTGGGATCGAGTCCCACATCGGGCTCCCTGCTCGGCAGGAAGCCTGCTTCTCCCTCCCCCACTCCCCCTGCTTATGTTCCCTCTCTCGCTGTGTCTCTCTCTGTCAAATAAATAAATAAAATCTTTAAAAAAAAAAAAGACTGACAAAGACCATTGTCAGGCAGTGAGTTTTGTCTTTTGTGGGATATAAGAGCAACAGATACTGCTTGAAGGGACGTATCAACTGGAAGTTTGGATTACCTCTCTGATATGTTTGTGTTTTATGAATTTTGTCTTACTGGGAAGTACAGTTAAGAGTCACTCTACCACTTTAGACTCTGAGTTGATATTCTGGTTGGTTGGTTGATTAGTTGGTTGGTTGGCTGTTTTCAACATGTGCTTGTCTTTACTGCTTAGAAATGACTAAAAAACACAACTTCACATAATGAGCATGCATTTAGTTTAAACAGAGCTCTGTCTCTTTTTTTTTTTTTAAAGATTTTATTTATTTATTTGAGAGAGAGAGAATGAGAGAGAGCGAGCACATGAGAGGGGGGAGGGTCAGAGGGAGAAGCAGACTCCCTGCCGAGCAGGGAGCCCGATGCAGGACTCGATCCCGGGACTCCGGGATCATGACCTGAGCCGAAGGCAGTCGCCCAACCAACTGAGCCACCCAGGCGCCCAAACAGAGCTCTGTCTCTTATCAGAGGCAGAGAATTAATATTTTCTTGAGATCCTTAAGGTAATAATGGTAAACAATACTTACTGGAAGCTTACTATGTGCAAGGAACTGTTCTACATGCTTTAGAATATTAACTTCACATAAAACGTATAACAAGGCTGGTACAGTCCTTATAATAGTACAACTACTGGAGCAGACACTGAAATATTCCATCCATATACCTTGGATCACTGGAAGAACTGAAACCAAGACAATTTTCATCTTCATTTTGCAGATGAGGAAAGCAAAAGACAGAAAGGTTAGATTTGCCCAAGATCACCCAACCAGTATGTAACAGAACCGGTATCTGAACCCAGCACTGCACCATGGACGTCATCTCCCCGGTAATGTGGTCATGATTTTATGGGGAGCACTCTCCAAAACACAAATACTCATAGAAATTCCATACATTTCATTGGATGTATGTGCCTATGAGGTTGCAGAACGTGAAAGATAGAGCTAGCAACTTCCAGAGGAAACGGGGTCTCCTGCAGTTGATTTGAATGCACATTAGGAGCAAACATTTAAAAATGAGAAGCATGGAGCAGAGTTTCCTCTCACAGGCTGCTCTTGGAAATCCTGATTCTGTGCAGAATCACAAACTCCAGATACATATTTCCATACTCCTGACAGGTTATTAGCTTGCAGTTGAAACAGAAGACATGATCTTGGCTCAGGGGAAATGGGAATTAGCATGCCTGCCTAAAAGCCAGTCAACAGAGGTAAAGTGAAAATTACACACAGGCACTTTCTAAATAGGAGCTGAAATGGAGAAGTTTGAAAGAATCTGCTCATCAAAATAAATTTGGGATAATGAAACCAGCTATGGGTGGCCAAAAATAAATCCAACACTTACCAAAACTCTAGGCATATGTGCACATGCGGATTTACGACCAATAACCCATGCAGCACAACTGAGCTAGATCCATCCCCTGGCTGACATTTAAAACTTGTGGATCATTGGCCCTGTCTCAAACACAGAAAAACTCCTTAGTTCCCGATATGATCACTGGTTAAGTGGTCATCTTGGGCAGATAATATTTTCATGATTAAATAAGAACAATTAATAAATGTTAACAAATTGGGTTTCATCTCTTGGTAGGTTTAAGTGCATTTATTTTCACTCAACTATACAGATAAGTGCACCGCAATGCACACAAAAAATGTATAATTTTTTAAACCAAATTTGGGGAGCTCTTCAACAAAGCACTGTAAAAGGAAAGCTGTAGCGTTCTAACCCATAGAGCAAACTCCACATTGCTCAATAGCGCAATGGCCCACATAAGGCAATCCAGGGTCTGAAAAACTTGTCAGAGTTCTCTGAGGGTTTCCACAGAAAGCAACGGTATTTAGAATTTTGGATCAGAGCTGCCCTCTTTGACACTCTCTTGACAGTCTCTGCCCTCAGACTTCAAGCTTAGCCAACACTACGAGAGGCTTCACAGTAGACCCAAGGTTGGCTTTCCGTCAGCCTTCAATAAATTACATAGACTCCCAAGGAATTGATTGCAAAACAGCCCAGAGTTTGAGGCCAAGGAATACTTTTCAGAACTATTTGCTCCATTTCTGCTCCCCTTATCAAAGTTGTGCAGCAAGAGGCAAGGAGCGTACACACAATGTTTAGACATGGATTGATTCATACACAAGTCAAAACCTCCAAACTCTGCTCTTCCCTGAATCGGCCTGAGGCCCCCAGCATCCGTGGCCACAGCAGGTGGCCTCATGATGCTCAAGAGGATCAAACAGGGATTTTCTGCTCCAGAGGGGATTTGGAAGCCCTCCCTACCCCAGCTGTGTCAGGGAACTCTGTTTTCACATCCTGGCTCTTACAAAACAATCTGGAGTTCTTTGACACAGGATATGCTTATCCAACAACACGGTGGAGGCCCCTTCTGTCATCCCAGCCTCTGTTACATGATCTTGGTTATAGAATGACAGATATTGGAGTGCAGATGATTAAAATATTTGACCAGAGCGAGGGCCCGCCCTGAAATCACATTACATGGGTCAGGCCAGCTTCACTCCTTAACTCCAGATTGAAGACCAAAGTCTTCCACTCCCACTGGGGCCCCAGCTCTTAGGGCAATGAGACCACCTATGCTGCCTCTGCCTCTTTGTCTCCAGTTTCTAGGACCAGTGTCTGGCATTTTTAATAACTCTTTGATGAATGAAGGCTTTGGTGAGTCAGGTGATTGTAAGGAGCCTATCCTGTACTAGCCCTCTGTTCAGTTTATTTGCACTGAGCAAACACTCACTGAGATCTTAGGACAGGACAGGCCACACGAGGGTGCAGAGGGGATTGGGACAGTCCTGCCCCAGAGGACCCTGAAGTCTAGGGGAGGCTTCATGGTTGAGTGTTTTTGATAGAGCGTGAAGATGGAAATATGGCCACCAAATGCAGATTCTGAATCCTGCTGGACGCCTGTAAGAAGGCATTGAAGCACTCTGTGACATTCTAGGAAAGTTACCAAAGGGAGGGGTTTTTGGATGAGGGGGAAAGCTCAAAAACAGGATAGATAAAAAATGTTCATTCACTTTGACTGCATAATCTCTCCTCTGGAACTCATCCCAGAGAAATTTGTCCAAAAAAAAGAGCTTAAATGTACAAAGACGTTTTTCAGTGTATTATTATAATAGGGAACAACTGTAAACCATTTAAATGTCCATCAATGGGGGAAAGCTAGTAAATTATAGCACAACCATAATGTTAGATGGAAAAAGTAGAACACAAATTTGAATGAGGTACTGTGATTGGAACCATATATACATGAACAAAGATCAGAGAGGAGCTAAAAATAATTGTATGTATATGTAAGGAATCTGAAGGTTACAAGTTTCTTTCACATATTTTCTTACTGGATACTTACAAAAATCCTGGGAAATAAGTATGATAATATGACCATGAAGGCACATTTTCTTTTTATGCATGAAGAATGCAGATTCAGGAGAATAAGTGACTTGTCCAAGGTCAGAGTAGAAAATGTAAACCCAAGAAAGACACCTAATCTCAAATTCCTTCTTTTCATTGTACTACTCTGCTTCTGGAGAATGAAAATAGCTGTGGGCTAGTGCATCGGAAATTTTCCTAGTTTTCAGTCCTCAATATGCTTCTTTAAATATTTTTAAATGCTTTCACTAGTAAATCTTAATTTTAAAAATATAGCTCAAGTAGGATAGAAGGGTTTTACACAGCAAACAAAAATAACCTTTGCTGCGAACCAAGTGTTATTTTGTTTTGTTTGTGTGTACGTTTACCTAAAACAGAAAATCAAGAAAATGTGAATCCTAGTCTGTTTGCAATGCAAATTCATTTGATTCCCATTATAGAAAGCCATTTTAGACATCCCTTGTCACTTTTTGTGTCCTTGGTTTACTGACAATGAAAGTTAAAACTTTGTTTTAATTTATTAATCAATAAAAATTGGTAAGGTGTTACCATACTGTTTGACCTTTAAACACAATTGCTTCAAGATGGTTTTCTTCCCACATGCCAAGCAGATAAACATTTAATCTGAATGTCCAGCACTGAGATATTCTGGATGAACGGTATTGCTAAAATATAGGTATCATAACTCCAAAATAGGACCATGTTTAGGACAGTATTTGATCCCACCCCAACATTATCTGAGAGTTCTCTCGATTTTTTTCTCTCCACTATACATATTAGGAAATACAATAGCAATGTATATTTGCAAAATGCCATGTCTACTTCCTCCAACATAGATAAACAACTGAAAGCCCCCACCACTCCCCATTACCAGCAATAACACTATGAAATCTCCATTACTCTAAACTTCACCTCTCTCTCCTCCCTTTCATGGTGGATTGGACTGTTACCTCATCACCAACCACATGGGACACTTTGGCCATGAGCCTTGCTGGCCATCTTTTGAAAACAATTCTGCTACTTGGGTGTTTCTACCATGTCATCAAGGGGGATGCCTCTTTTGCCTTTCTCTTGTTCTCTTTTTTTCCCACTGCTATAGAAGTTTTGATAATTCCTGCTTGTTACTAAACTTGTCCTTTTGCCTGCCAAAGGACAGAAAACAAGGCTGAGGTTACCTACATTAGAAAGAGCACACAGAAAAATCTGCAGGAAAGATCCATTATAATTCTTGAACTAATTATTTCTTTGGAATAAGAAACTTCCCTTTTTTAATGAACAGCAAATGAATAGCTAGGAACTTATATAAAATTTGCCTTGCTAGAAATGTGTTTCATCACATGATTATATTAATTTCAGATAAGGAGGAAGAAAGTCAATTTTGGACATCAGAAGACAGGTCTGAGCAGGGATTGTAACTTGAAATAGTATCAGATTTAGAAGGGACCTTTAAAATCAAATAGGTTCAGCCTCCCTCCTAATATAAAATCCCTTCTGTAAAATCTATGACAAGGGAGCAGATTGGCTTCTCTGGGTTTCTGAGCTTCCTTTTCAAGGATGCCCATTTAACCCCTTTGCAGAGAAGCATTAACAGTTAAAGATTCTCTTATACTGAATCCAATTTTCTCTCTCTCAAACTTCTACCGGTATGCCCTCTCTAATTAAATACAGAATAAACCCATTGCTTTTCTGTTTGATGGCTTAGATTAAGATTTGGTTCCCAAGGAACCCTAGTGTTCTAAGAGATATTAATAGGTACACCTGGGTTGGGGGTTCTTTGTTCAAACAACTTTGGGAAAGACTGCATTCTATAGCCCTCAATTAGAGAATCACAGCAACCAGTTCAAGACTGTGAAAAGTTTTAAGGGAAAACTATCTTTATTTCATCCCTCTTCAAACTCATTTTGTCTATGGAACCCCTCTACCTTGTTTCGGAACACCATTAATATTTCTCATGAACAGTGTTCTGAGAAACACTTTGTGGGAAATACAATGCTGAGTCTTTTCTAGCCTCAACCCCTCAGGGCTCGTCAACAGCTCTGCATAGGAAAAATTTCCAGACACTTCCCCATCCCTGTTCATCATGAGGTCAGGAGTGCCTGCAGGGTGAGTGTGGGAGGGCACGAGTGAGAAGAGCTCTGAAATGAAGTTAGAAGACAAATGGCCACAGACTGTGTCCGCTTCTGATTTTGTCAAGAGACATGACATCTGCATGGGTTCGAAAAAAAACTCAGCCTCCTGAAATTCAGCCAAGGCTTCCCCATCTAGGCTCATTCTGCATCCCTATGGCTGTCCTGGGTCCCTATCCAGTCCCTACTCCTCCCATGCATGGAGAGAAGAAGGAGAAGGAGGAAGGATGTATGTGCACCTGCGCACTTCCCACTCAAACTGCGGGGTGGTATTGCAGGCTCTCTCTGACTTTTCATGGAATGCTCAGGGGTCTTTAAGGACCTCAGCCCCCAAAGAGGAGAGACAGAGAGAAATGGCCTGCCTGAAACTGCTCTCATCTTCCCGATTGTCCCCGCTACAAACTGGGACTGTGCTGAGCTCCTCAGTCCTGCCCCTTCCAGCTTTCTCCCTCCAGAAAAGCTCTGCCAGCCTAGGATTTTTACTCTTTTAAATTCAGATTACTGTGTGCTCTTTTACCCTTTTGCCTTTGCAGAATGCTTTTATCCTACTACTGATTTTCCTGTGAGTGTGCCAATTTATTTTATTTCCTTTAATTATCTCATCTACATGTTTACCTTTTTCTTTTTCCTTTCCTAAATGGGAAAGAGGGAGCACCAAAGCATGGAGAGAATCTTGAGGATCAGTAGTGCCACCAAGAGGAAGGAGCTGGGGGGCGGTAGCCTCACTCCATAATCTGCTTCAGTCTCTCCCCAAAACTTAACTAAACATGAACATAAACTGAGTCCCTGCTATGTAAATGCAGTTTCAAAACAATTCTTCTAGACTACCTCCGAAAAGATTTTGATGCCTAAAACCCCCCTACGCAAACGTTTTGGAGCCAGTTAATGTTATTAAGTATCTCATCAAATCATCAAATCATTATTTTATTGTTGGGGATTTTTCTTCTTACTTGCTCTGTCAAAAGTTAGGAGAATTGCGGCAAGTTCCTTCACTACTATAGAGTTTCTTTAAAAAAACTGAATCATTTCTTTATATATTTTGATGCTGTAATTTGATACATAAATATTCATGAGTTATAAAAATCATTTAAAATTATCTTTGTGGCTTTATTTAACATTTTCGTACCTTGATTTTCGCTTTTTTATTTTTGCTCCTAATTTTTATGTATCTTTGCCTGACTTTTTACTTTTAACCATTTAAACTCCATTCTGAGAGCCTTTGCTTTTACTGAGATATTTTAATTCATTTATGCTTATAATACGTGGACACAAATCAGGGACTTTCTTCTGTCATCTTGCTCTGTACTTTCTGTACTTTATACTTCATTGCTAATTCTGTCTACTGCTCTAGGGTCTCAGTTTTATTGCCTTTATTTTCTTCAGTGATTTGGCACAAATGAATCCCAGTCTTAATTCTATTTATGATTCATTCATTCAACACATATCTGTTGAGTACTTAGCAGATGCAGATGTTAGACAACCTGCTTTAAACACCAAAAAAAAATTATAATCAGAGTGCAATGTTTCATACAAGGCTAAGAATAATTTTGTTTACACACTAGCATTTAAAATGTTGGTGTTTACTCATTTAATCAACAGACTTTTGTTGTTCATTTCCATCCTTAAGATAGTGTATACTAAGCTAAAACTCATCACTTGACTCACACTCATTCTGAACCTCAATACAGATGTTTTGAAGTCTTTCCACAGATGTAACTGAAATGTTAAGATCTGAGGGACAAAAAGGCAAATGTGGAACTTTGACATCTCCAATCCTTTGACTAACTTCCTAAGATCCTAAGAATTCTTAACATGCGATTACAACTGCCTTTTGGAACTGGAAAACCCTTTATTTCCCTAATACAATGCAGTCATTTAAAATCACCCTTGACCTTCCATGATTGAGAATTTAGAAAATTATACCCTACCCTTAATTTTATCACAACAAACAATGACTCAAATAAGATAACACACATAGGAGAACTCAGAATTAATCATATGTAAATGTAATATTAATGGGCCCAGATTTAGATTCCAGCTTCTCTCCATATGCTTTCTGTAAAAGCAAGCTTGAGTTTCTTTCATTCATGTTTATTGCATGATGATAATGATCTTATCCCACTTTATATGCCAGGACCTGGCAAACTCAGACACTATAAAACATCTGGTTGGTTACTCTAAGTTTTAAAAAAGGATTTTAGGGAGAAAAAACTTTTGTTAAGCAAACTTTAAAAAAATTTACTCCAGAATATTAGATCCCAAACTTTGCTAAACTGCTTATTTTTTTAAAAGATTTATTTATCTGAGAGAGAGAGAGAGAGAGAACCGCACGTGCATGAACATCGGGGAGGAGTAGAGGGAGAGGGAGAGAAGCAGACCCCCTATTGCACAGGGAGCCCAACGCCGGTCTCGATCTCACAAATCTGAGATCATGACCTGAGCCAAAATTAAGAGTCAGACGCTTAACCGACTGAGCTACCCAGGCACCCCTTGAACTGTTTATTTTATTTTTTTTGTAAATCTTTTTTTTTTTTAAGATTTTTTATTTATCCATTTGACAGAGAGAGAGACAGTGAGAGAGGGAACACAAGCAGGGGGAGTGGGAGAGGGAAAAGCAGGCTTCCCGCTGAGCAGAGAGTCCGATGTGGGGCTCGATCCCAGGACCCTGGGATCATGACCTGAGCCGAAGGCAGACGCTTAAGGACTGAGCCACCCAGGCGCCCCTGAACTGCTTATTTTATTTTTTTTATTCTTATGTTAATCCCCATACAATACATCATTAGTTTTAGA
>NW_027774695.1:0-293 GCF_054177405.1 Leptonychotes weddellii | reverse complement strand
CTATCTAAGCAATCATAATGAAACTAATTCCACGAAGAATTAGTTTCTATAGAACAAAATAACAAGACGGTCACGCTCTGTCTAGCACCTTTCTCTTTGCGTACTGTTTTTTAGTTTTAGCGAAAGCCAATAAGCGGAAATCAATAAAGGTCATGTTAATCATTACAAAGGAAAAATGAAAGAAGGCTATGGCTGTAATCCAGAAAATGATCTAAGATTTGGAAAAACAAAAATATCCTAACATATAAATAAAGTTCCTCCGAGGCTGTCAGGAGGAGATGCTTGCAACCTGA
>NW_027774694.1:0-293 GCF_054177405.1 Leptonychotes weddellii | reverse complement strand
GCTTTAACCGACTGGGCCACCCAGGCGTCCCCACCCTTCACCCTTTTCTGTTACATGTTTTATGATTTTTACATTTAACAGTTACTGTGTAGATTCAGTAAAAGTTAACCTTCCGTCACTTTAAGCTGTACCATTCAAGGCTACTTCCCGGGCTCCTGCATGAGCTCAGGCTTGGGTCAGATTGACCTGGGTTCAAACCCACAGCGGGGCCATGTCACAGCCCTGTGACAGGCAAGCTCCTATGGGAACTCTTGGAAACATGCCCGGGGCCGTGGCATGGGGAGGGGTAACAT
>NW_027774693.1:0-293 GCF_054177405.1 Leptonychotes weddellii | reverse complement strand
AAGAGCCACCATGAGGAGTCTGGGACAGTGTTGGGGCTCTATGGGGACATAGCCTCAGGGCTGCAGGGGAGTAATGGACATTCAGCCCCAGGGAGAGCACCATCAACACCAGAGACTGAGTTGAACCCCACCCCTGAGAGGCTCACAGGCTCCTCCAAAGAAGAAGGAAGATTGTTAAGGGGCACTGGGGTCTCTGCAGGGCCACCCACCACAGAGCAGATGGTCAAGGACACATCTCCTGACCTCAACATGAAATATGGAAACAGAGCCCCAGAGGAGGAAGCTAGAGGGAA
>NW_027774692.1:0-293 GCF_054177405.1 Leptonychotes weddellii | reverse complement strand
GCGGGGAGCCTGCTTCTCCCTCTGACCCTCCCCCCTCTCATGTGCTCTCTGTCTCTCTCATTCTCTCTGTCTCAAATAAATAAATAAAATCTTTAAAAAAAAATATTAAAAAAAAAAAAAGATTCTGTAATTTCCAGGCCAAACAGCTGTGAGAAAATAAAAATTAATTATAGTACCCCTTTTCACCCCCACTCATGCAAAGTTGCTGGGTCATGAGGAGGACCCTCTATATCTCAATGAAACAAAAAGCCACATTACTCCAAATATTCTGCCCCCTTCTATTCCCTACCATC
>NW_027774691.1:0-293 GCF_054177405.1 Leptonychotes weddellii | reverse complement strand
GGCGGGGAGTCTGCTTCTCCCTCTGACCCTCCTCCCTCTCATGCTCTCTGTCTCTCATTCTCTCTGTCTCAAATAAATAAATAAAATCTTTAAAAAAAAAAAAAAAAAAGAAGGTTTTGCTCTGCTAGACATCAATGGCCTATGTTCCTTTTCCCCAAAGTCTCTTATATTCATTTTCATTCACTTCATGGGCTGAAGGGATACAGTTTAATCAGGGGAACGAACGGTGCAAACGTCCGAACATACTGCATTCTTTGCCTCTCACGGGGTCGGGCAGGCCAGAGCAGTCCGCC
>NW_027774690.1:0-293 GCF_054177405.1 Leptonychotes weddellii | reverse complement strand
GTTAACAACTTACTAATGTAAATGTTTTCATTTATTAATTTTCTGGGCTAATGTGGTAGGCCAAATTGATGGTAGGTCAAAAATGATACCTTGTTGGGGCGCCTGGGTGGCTCAGTTGGTTAAGCGTCTGCCTTCGGCTCAGGTCATGATCCCAGGGTCCTGGGATCGAGCCCCGCATCGGGCTCCCTGCTCCGCGGGAAGCCTGCTTCTCCCTCTTCCACTCCCCCTACTTGTGTTCCCTCTCTCGCTGTGTCTCTCTCTGTCAAATAAATAAATAAAATCTTAAAAAAAAA
>NW_027774689.1:0-293 GCF_054177405.1 Leptonychotes weddellii | reverse complement strand
AGTCCTTAATCCAGTACTCACCTGTCATGCTGGGTTTGACAAGACTTTTACAAGGGATATTTATAGGGAGCATAATTCCTTAATTTTTTGTTACGTCAAGAAAGTGGTAACACTTTGGTGCCTTTAAAAGGCTGAGTCAGAGGACTGCCTCTTCACCTGGTAGATAGGGTCCTGGTGGATTCATGAATCATTTAATAAAGCCAGTTAGATCTTCAGATTAAAAAAGAAAGGCCAGGGACACCTGGGTGGCTCAGTCGGTTAAGCATCTGCCTTCAACTCAGGTCGTGATCTCA
>NW_027774688.1:0-293 GCF_054177405.1 Leptonychotes weddellii | reverse complement strand
GTTTGTTTTTCAGAGTCCATCGTCTCTCATGGTTCGTCTACCCCTCCGATTTCCCCCGCTTCATTCTTCCCCTCCCGCTACCTTCTTCTTCTTCTTTTTTTTTTCTTAACATATATTGCATTATTTGTTTCAGAGGTACAGATCTGAGATTCAACAGTCTTGCACAATTCACAGCACTTACCAGAGCACATACCCTCCCCAGTGTCTATCACCCAGTCACCCCATCCCTCCCACCCCACCCCCCACTCCAGCAACCCTCAGTTTGTTTCCTGCAATTAAGAATTCCTCATATC
>NW_027774687.1:0-293 GCF_054177405.1 Leptonychotes weddellii | reverse complement strand
AAAAATTTGCAAGGTAGGATGTTATGTTTCAGGGTAATTAACCAGTGTGATAAGACTATGAAGAGTAGTGAGAGAATGATAAAACACTAAATTCGGTGAACGAATTTACCTTTGGGGGCAGGAGGTACAGTAGCCAGTATCAGTGATGGACCAGTGAGGACCTTAAGTTATTAAGCATCTTTTATTACTTACATCAGGTGGTAGGTCCACAATGCTCATTATATTGTAACTCTTCACCCCAAGACAATGTTTATAAGCATTCTTACTATGTATTCAATACTTAATGTTAAAAA
>NW_027774686.1:0-293 GCF_054177405.1 Leptonychotes weddellii | reverse complement strand
TTGGGTCTTGGCGTCACTGCCGAATAAGTGTTAAGTGGCGGCTATTGGGTTGTTGCTATATGAACCAATTCAGATAAATACCAATTCAGATAATACTAGGCCATATAAATACTGGGCCAGACAAGAATACTAAGTCGTCTATCGACAGGAGAAATTTTATGTTGCATCGCACTGAATCTAATAATAAAAGCAGTTATGGCAAATCATTAATTAAGGGCTCTCTACTTTCTGCAAGTATTACCTTACTGTTAGCGTCACTTACAGGTTGTGGCACTATGTCAACCGATATGACA
>NW_027774685.1:0-3706 GCF_054177405.1 Leptonychotes weddellii | reverse complement strand
TCCATGATTCATTGTTTGTGTATAACACCCAGTGCTCCATTCAGTACGTGCCCTCTTTAATACTCATCACCAGGCTAACCCATCACCCCACCTCCCTCCCCTCTAGAACCCTCAGTTTGTTTCTCAGAGTCCATAGTCTCTCATGGTTTGTCTCTTGTCTCCCCCACCGATTTCCCCCCCTTCATTTCTCTCTTCCTACTATCTTCTTTTTTTTTTTTTTAACATATAATGTATTATTTGTTTCAGAGGTACAGGTCTGCATATTTCTTAACATATTTTCAGAACTGTCTATTCTCACTTATGCTCCTTCTAACTTGGCGTTCTCTAATGTGATTATTTTGCTTTTCCTACTTCTTGAGCTCTGCTGATTCATGTTTTATTCTTTTGCTATCTTAGTGTATCTTATCTAATTTTTAGTACATGTGCTTTGTGTTCTTGCATTGTATGTAGTTTAAAAAACATTCAAAATTTTCATGTATTTACAGCAGCTTCTCCATGGCTTGTTTTATTCATTTGCTCTTTGTTATTCCCATTACTGTATTCATGTTCTTCTCATAGTATCTTCATATAATTCTTGTGCTCACTTATTTTTGATTATTAATTATTTTTGAGTAAGGTGTGTTTATTGGAGGTTCATGTGGTAGGAGGAATAAAGATCATGTTTCAGGCTGCAAGAAAACCTTTTAAATAATGGGGGTGTTGTGCAAATAAGCAATTTCTTTTAGCCTTTACTTTTCCTAATTAAGTTTGACCACATAGAACTACTCATAGTGCCAACTTTTTCTTCTCTGCTCTCACAAATAATTTGCCTTGCAAATATGACTGCCTAGGATGTTTCTTGAGACTCAGGGCTACTTTTGCTCCAGGAAAGTTGTCACCTTTGTGTTCCAGGAAGGGGACTTTTGGTTTTACCTCTAGATTTGGAGCAATGATTTTTTTTTGAAGATTTTATTTATTTATTTGAGAGGGAGTGTGCACACGTGCAGGTGCATGAATGGGGGAGAGGGGCAAAGGGAGAGGGAGAAGCACACTTCCCGCTGAGCTGGGAGCCTGATGTGGGGCTTGATCCTAGGACCCTAGGATCATGACCTGAGATGAAGACAGAAGCTTAACCAACTGAGCCATCCAGGTGCCCCTGGAGCAATGATTTTGGAGAACTGTTTCTTGAGGCTCTCTCTGAGACCAGCAACCATAGGCATCTTCTTTCTGTGATCCCCCTCTTGGACCTTCAATGCCTTTGTTAGCTCTCCTTGAGTTTGTAATTTTCAGTTATAGATGCCTCCAAAATTTGGCAAGGATGAGTTTGAACCTTTGTTTATTTATTTGTTTTAAATATATATTTTTTTATTCTTAAGTAATCTCTATACCCAACGTGGGGCTTGAACTCACAACCCTGAGATCAAGAGTCACACGCTCCACAGATTGAACCAGCCAGGTACCCCTGAACTTTTGTTTTTTAATCTTTTTGTTGCTATTGGGTGATTCTCAAGAGGAGAAAGGTAAAACAACCATGTTTACTCAGCTAAACACTAGAATCAAAGATTATGTTCTGGGCATCAAGAAACTTTTTTTCTTTAAGATTTATTTATTTTAGAGAGAGAGAGAGGTTACAACGGGCAGAGGAGAGGGAGAAAGAAACCCAAGCAGACTCTGCACTGAGGGTGGAGCCCTCAATCCCATGACCCTGAGATCACAACTGGAGCCGAAACCAAGAGTTGGATGCTCAACTGACTCAGCCACCCAGGCACTCCAAAAACCTTGTTTTTTGTCGGGGGGAGGGGTAGAGGGAGAGAGAGAATGTTAAGCAGGCATTATGCCCAGCATGGAGAAAAACTCGGGGCTTGATCTCACAACCCTGAGATCATGACCTGAGCCGAAATCAAGAGTCAGACGCCCAACTGACTGAGCCACCGAGGTACTCACCCCTTCTGCAAGAAACTCTTTTAAAGATGCATGGTTGTGAGTATAATTTTTTTTTATCCTATGGGTACTTCAAGGACCATACATATGCACCATATTAGTCAGGGTTCTTCAAAGAAACAAAATCAAGAGAAGATCTAGATGGATGGATAGATAGATAATGAAATTGGCTCATGTGATTATGGAAGTTGAGAGGTCTCATGATCTGCCATCTACAAGCTGAGTCCCAGAAGATACCAGTGGTTTGGTTCTAGTCCAAATGTAAAGGCCTGAGAACTAGGACAGCGGATGGTATATATTCCAGTCTGAGTGCAGAAGAACAGTAATGTCCCAGCTCAAAAGTAGCAAGTCAGAGACAGTGAATTCTCCCTTTTACTGCCTTTTGTTTTATTTAGACCTTCAACAGATTGGACAAGGCCCACCCACATTGGGGAAGCAATCTGTTTTACTCAGTCTGCTGATTCAAATAAAAATGTCATCCAGAAACACCTTCTCAGACTCACCCAGAAATAATGTTTAACCAAATATCTGGGTATCCTGTGGCTCCAGCAAGACGACACATAAGATTAACTATCATGTGTACCAATTTACATGTGATCGCCCAAGGATTCGTATATACTGAACTTGCATCAAAGAACTGTGTAAGACTGTTGAATCACAGACCTGTACCTCTGAAACAAATAATACATTATATGTTAAAAAAAAAAAAAAGAAGAAGAAGAAGATAGCAGGAAGGGAAGAATGAAGGGGGAGGAAATCAGAGGGGGAGACGAACCATGAGAAACTATGGACTCTGAGAAACAAACTGAGGGTTCTAGAGGGAAGGGGGGGTGGGGAGACGGGTTAGCCTGGTGATGGGTATTAAAGAGGGCACGTTCTGCATGGAGCACTGGGTGTTATGCACAAACAATGAATTATGGAACACTACATCAAAAACTACTGATGTAATGTATGGTGATTTACATAACATAAAAAAAAAAAAAAAGATGACCTGAAAGTCACGGCCACCAAGTCAAGCTTTTTTTGACACTTGAGAGATTTCTCCTAATAACTCATTAGAACAACCACCCGCCAATACTATCCTTACAAACCAACACGGTGTCTTTATTCTTGTTCATATAACATAAATACCCACTCCTTATCTTAATCATTATCTCCTCATCATGCAAGGGAAGGGGAAATCTACTATTTACAAATCACCTATTACATTTTGCCTTAAGTTATTTTGGAGTGAGTTAGTGTTTGGTCACCAAGCCACTAATAATACCTTAAGAGTTCTGGTGTGCCAAAGAAAAATCATGGGACCAGGTATGCCATTTTTTTAAAGATTGTCAAACTTTAAACAGTAGTAAAAATCCACATACATAACAGAAAAAAGAAAGGTGCTTTCATAACCACAGCGCTAAAGGATGATAGGACTGGGTGTAAGTAACTAAACATAAATTCTTGATACTTGTGTACACTGAAGACAGTCTAGAAGTAAGCTAACAAAACTTGTCTGTCTTTCAGGTACTGGAAGATTCTTTTTTTTTTTTTTTTATTCTTATGTTAATCCCCATACATTACATCATTAGTTTTAGATGAAGTGTTCCATGATTCATTGTTTGTGCATAACACCCAGTGCTCCATGCAGAACGTGCCCTCCTCAATACCCACCACCAGGCTAACCCATCCCCCCACCCCCCTCTCTAGAACCCTGTTTGTTTTTCAGAGTCCATCGTCTCTCATGGTTCATCTACCCCTCCGATTTCCCCTGCTTCATTCTTCCCCTCCCGCTACCTTCTTC
>NW_027774684.1:0-293 GCF_054177405.1 Leptonychotes weddellii | reverse complement strand
ATAAGAAGGAGGGAATGATCAACTCTATCCAAAGCTATAAAGTAAAAAATAATGTGGACTGAAAATTGACTATTACATTTAAATATATTTATTGTAGTTTAAAATGTGCTTATTGCATTTAAATATATGTACTGTATTTTAAAATATATTTATTGTATCTAAATATATTTATTATATTTTATTATATTTGAGACATAGAAGTCAATTATGACCTTGTCAAAAATAATTTTAATGAAGTTTTTGGCTCAAAAGACTAAATGGAGTGGGTTCAAAAGAAAATTGAGGGAATGAGA
>NW_027774683.1:0-293 GCF_054177405.1 Leptonychotes weddellii | reverse complement strand
AAAAATTTGCAAGGTAGGATGTTATGTTTCAGGGTAATTAACCAGTGTGATAAGACTATGAAGAGTAGTGAGAGAATGATAAAACACTAAATTCGGTGAACGAATTTACCTTTGGGGGCAGGAGGTACAGTAGCCAGTATCAGTGATGGACCAGTGAGGACCTTAAGTTATTAAGCATCTTTTATTACTTACATCAGGTAGTAGGTCCACAATGCTCATTATATTGTAACTCTTCACCCCAAGACAATGTTTATAAGCATTCTTACTATGTATTCAATACTTAATGTTAAAAA
>NW_027774682.1:0-293 GCF_054177405.1 Leptonychotes weddellii | reverse complement strand
GAGACGATGGACTCTGAAAAACAGGCTGGGGGTTCTAGAGGGGAGGGGGGTGGGAGGATGGGTTGGCCTGGTGGTGGGTATTGAGGAGGGCACATTCTGCATGGAGCACTGGGTGTTATGCACAAACAATGAATCATGGAACACTTCATCTAGAACTAATGATGTAATGTATGGGGATTAACATAAGAATAAAAAAAAATGAACTTCCATTAAAATGTATGTCAAGGGATTAAAGAGTATACACATGCACACACACATGTATCTCAAAATTAAAATAATCTTTAGAGAAAAAA
>NW_027774681.1:0-293 GCF_054177405.1 Leptonychotes weddellii | reverse complement strand
CGAAGGCAGAGAACACATTGGTCTTATTTATTTGGCCTTGATAGATATCAGGCACCTAGCATAGTGCCAGTCACACAGACTATGGGCTCAAGGAACAAAGGAGTGGCACTGTCTTTCTATCTTGCTGTGATAGGCTTAATGTACGGAAAGGCCAGGTGATGTCCTACCAGAAGGTAAACCATTCTTTTTTTTTTTTTTTAAAGATTTTATTTATTTATTTGAGACAGAGAGAATGAGAGAGACAGAGAGCACATGAGAGGGGGAGGGTCAGAGGGAGAAGCAGGCTCCCTGCC
>NW_027774680.1:0-293 GCF_054177405.1 Leptonychotes weddellii | reverse complement strand
CAAAATATGTGCCAAAGCCAGCCCTGGTGGCTGATCAGATGGAGTCTTGGCTGAAACCCTATTTGCGGGTCAGACCGAGCAAACACTCCCTTAAGTGAGTGGTTTTCAAGTTTTTGTGCACATCAGAATCCCCTGCAGGGCTAGTTGAAACACAGATTGCTGGTTAAACCCGGAGCCCAGGATGTATGATTCAGTCCATCTGAGGCGGGGCCGGAGAATTTGCATTTCTTTCTTTTTTTTTTTTTTTAAAGATTTTATTTATTTATTTGAGAGAGAAAGAATGAGAGAGAGCA
>NW_027774679.1:0-293 GCF_054177405.1 Leptonychotes weddellii | reverse complement strand
CTCTCTGCCCGCCTTTCTCTCTCCTCTGACTTGGCCAGGCTATCTTAATGAATCCTTCACATTTCAGCTCAGGCGTCCCTTCCTTCGGGAGTCCTTCCCAGATGCCACCCTCGGCCATGCGGTCTTCCTCCTGGCACTTGTGACGTGATGTGGGAAGCAGCTGCCTCCTGGTCTGTCCCCCAGACCCACGAGCCCAAGTACAAGGGCCGTGCCCCGTTCATCTCTAAGGCCTCAGCCCACAGCACCGGGCCTGGCACATCTCAGGAGCTCAGTAAAGATGTGCCGTGAACTGA
>NW_027774678.1:0-293 GCF_054177405.1 Leptonychotes weddellii | reverse complement strand
CTCTCTGCCCGCCTTTCTCTCTCCTCTGACTTGGCCAGGCTATCTTAATGAATCCTTCACATTTCAGCTCAGGCGTCCCTTCCTTCGGGAGTCGTTCCCAGATGCCACCCTCGGCCATGCGGTCTTCCTCCTGGCACTTGTGACGTGATGTGGGAAGCAGCTGCCTCCTGGTCTGTCCCCCAGACCCACGAGCCCAAGTACAAGGGCCGTGCCCCGTTCATCTCTAAGGCCTCAGCCCACAGCACCGGGCCTGGCACATCTCAGGAGCTCAGTAAAGATGTGCCGTGAACTGA
>NW_027774677.1:0-293 GCF_054177405.1 Leptonychotes weddellii | reverse complement strand
GGGGCCACTTAGAGAAGGGACCAGAAGGCGAGAGTGGTGTTGGGGGCCACGGGGAGAGGCTGCTGACCGACCGGGCAGGAGAGGATGGAGGCTGGATGGGGAAGTGGGGGGCTGCGGCTCCCAGGACTGGGAAGGGATGGGATGACCCCAGGGCACTGGCTGGAGGGGCCCTTTCCTGGGACGGGGACCCCGCACCATGAGCAGCGTGGGGTTCCCCTGGGCGAGAGCCCCCTGAGGGTGTGACCAAGGCTGTCTTGCCACTGAGGACCCAGCCCCCAGCCCCGCCCCCACCC
>NW_027774676.1:0-293 GCF_054177405.1 Leptonychotes weddellii | reverse complement strand
TCTCCCACTCCCCCTGCTTGTGTTCCCTCTCTCGCTGTGTCTCTCTCTCTGTCAAATAAATAAATAAAATCTTTAAAAAAAAAAAAAAGAAAACAGGAAAGGGATCAAAACAGACTAATATACTTCATGAAATAGTCATTATTTATATGAACAAAAAATATTGAATATTTGTTATTTTCCAAGCATTTTAAAATAAGAATTCTCACTTTCACAAATAGCCTAACAACTTAACATTATTCCCAATTTATATAATGACACTTGCTGAAGAATTTCCATAAGGGTAAGTATATCTA
>NW_027774675.1:0-293 GCF_054177405.1 Leptonychotes weddellii | reverse complement strand
CCACAAAAAAATAGTAATAATGGGGCACCTGGGTGGCTCAGTTGGTTAAGCTTCTGCCTGCGGCTCAGGTCATGATCCCAGGGTCCTGGGATCAAGCCCCACATCGGGCTCCCTGCTCAGCGGGGAGCCTGCCTCTCCCTCTGCCTCTGCCCCTGTTCTTGCTCGCTCTCTCTCTCCAATAAATAAATAAAATATTTTTTAAAATATTAATAACACAAACTAAGCAGAAACAGCAGTAGCCATACACCACAGGGGAAATAGATTTACACAATTTAAGTCCAAATAAGTTACTA
>NW_027774674.1:0-3707 GCF_054177405.1 Leptonychotes weddellii | reverse complement strand
CAGTGGATTGTACTCAGGTCCTAGAAGGACAGTCAGTGCTTGTAAAGAAGGGGTGACATTGGGGAACACCTGGGGAGCAAGCAGGAGTGGGAGGGTGGGAAGCAATGAGCATGAGGGCGTGGGCAAGTGCCTGCAGTGTCTAGATCAATGTGGAGTGTCATCGTTTGCTTTGAGGCGAGTGTGTGGCACACGAGGGAGCGAGGGAGGCTCAATATTTAGCACCTGACACTGAGTATAGAGTCTGGGAAAGAAAGGCTCAATTTGAATCATGATCCTGACTTGGTTCCTTTCTTGCTCTGTGGCCTTTGGAAAATCACCTGCATCTGTAGGCCTCAGGTAGCTCATGCAAGGAGATAAAAACATTATCTACCTTATAGAGTTTGCTGAGGAGCAACTGGGTTTATCCATGCTGAGTTCCTTTATGGAGAACATTTAACGCAGTGCCGGATGTGAGTAAGCAAGATGTCAGTGTTCACATAGTAAATGAGAACGCAAACATAGCCTCAGACAGTGGAAGCTGGCCTGGAGCTCACTACTGGGCTGTGGCTTTCTCTCACTGAGCAGAAACAATATCACCCACCTGTCCTCCGACGAGGCACTTCCTTGTCTGTGGTGAGTCAGGGCACATGAAGACCGTGTCACGGTCATGTCAGTAAGGAGGCTAAAAAATGAAGTCCAATCTGTAAAAATCAGCAAATATTCCCTGCCTCTAGCTATGTGCCTGGTGCCTCTCCGAGTTTCAGCTGCACTGCATTTTTCCTGCTCTCTAGATAAGAACTATTAAGTTCTTCGGGGCACCTGGGTGGCTCAGTTGGTTAAGCATCTGCCTTTGACTCAGGTTATGATCCCAGGATCCTGAGATCCAGCCCTGCATCGGGCTCCCTGCTCAGCGGGGAATCTGCTTCTCCCTCTCCCTCTGCCCCTTCCCTATGCTCTTTCACTCCCTTCTCCTTAGTTCTCTATTCCTATGCACCTGACATTTCTTAGAAAAGTATCACACTGGGATTTCTTTCTCTCAGAGGGGGAATAATTCTAGAATTTGACAGTAGTAATCACAATCACCAACAAGGGGGGTTAAATGATGCTTCAACGTCCTTTATTTGCTCCATATCTGACACACTATTACAGTCTGGGGACACTGATCATTTGTTCTTATGAGATCAGCTACCATCCTTTCTGGGCAAAATCTTCAACTGATACGGAATCCACGGTGCGCCTCCCATCAAGATTCAAATAGACCCCTCAAAAGTTCTCCCCAGAAGGGGCACTTGGGTGGCACAATCGGTTAGGCGACCGACTTTTGGTTTTGGCTCGGGTCGTGATCTCAGGGTTGTGAGATGGAGCCCCAGGTCGGGCTCTGCGCTCAGCACAGTCTTCTTTAGAGTCTCTCTCCCTTTCCCTCTGCCCCTCCCACTCCGTGCTTCTCTCTCAAATAAATGTCTTAAAAAAATAGTTCTTCCCAGAATTAATCAGTACCCTATAAATAAAACAGCTCTTCAAGGCATCAAACCATCTAAGGCTCAGGGCTCATTATCCTTTGCACTAGTCCCTGTAATACCCTTATTTTACCTGTGACAAAACCCAATTGGGTAGTTTGTCTAGGATCTCCGAGCAACAAATCACGTTGTTACCAACCTCCATCTGCTACAAGTACTCCGAGAAAGGACAAGGCGGTAAAACCTGAGGATCCTGAAGAAAGCCTGGAGAGGTCAGACACAAGGAGAGCAGAGCTCAAAATCCAGAAGAAAACTTACTGTCAACCTCTCCTGTGGGTGAGAAAGCATTGAGCCTTCTCGGCTCTGTGAGTTCTGGTACCTGTTTGCTCACCAGCCTCGGAGTCATTAGGGGTCTTCTGGGTCCCACTTCTGATCACCAAATAATGGAACCTTAAAAAATACAAGTGCTAGCTATTTTACCAGCAAAACAGTGGGTTTATTTGGAAATAGCAGGGAATTGCAATTAGGGACAAGCCAGGTACGGCAAACCATAAGCAAGTGCAGAGAAGTTGGGAGGGGCTATTCTAAGATAAAGTCCATGGGAGTAAACGGAGTTCCAGTGTAGTGGTTTCTCATTGGCTGAGCTGTGATGGCCTCCCATTGGCTGGGCTGTTGCTAGGGTGGAGGAAAATTGTCTCACTCCAGCTGGGGGTAAAGTGTCTGCACTCAAGGTCCCTGTGTCCCCATTTGGTCTACCATTGAGAGATGGTAGGGTGTGAGCGCCCCTGCTGCTCCCAGCTTTATGCTAAAGGAGGTTTCCTTTTATTTTCACAAAGGTACACACCCAGGAGTGGAATTTCTGGGTCATATGGTAACTCTGTGATTAACTCTGAGAAACCACTACATTTTTCCACAGTGGCTGCACCGTTTACATTCCAACCAGCAGTGTATAAGGGTTCCTGTTTCTCTACATCTTTGCTGAAACCTATTTTTCATTTCTTATTAAACAGTAGCCATCATGGTTGGTATGAAGTGATATCTCATTGTGGTTTTGATTTGCATTTCATAAATGACCAAATGGATTGAACATTTTTGAACAGGGTTGGCATGTTGAATTGAAAGCTTTTTTATTCTGAATTCTAGACCCTTATCAGATAAAAGAAATTTCAATAAATTGGTATGTATAGATCTTATGTACTTATGAAGATGATTAGCGAAATTGCTGTACATGTTCATTTGAATGTATTAAGGGAAAACTTTATTTTTAGGTGTGATAATGGCCTTTGGGTTATGCTAAAAAGTTACATTCTGGAATATTCATGGATTAAATAGTAGTATCTGAGAGTTTCTTCAAAATTATCTGGTGAAAAATCAGTGGGATGAACTGGACATAAAACCTGATAGAAATGTGGTAAAAGCAGGTCATGGATATGTACAGTTTTATTATGCCCTTCAGCCTACTTTCCCCCAGTTTTTACAGTAAAATACACATAAAATGATCATATTATTTTTAAGTGTAAAGTTCAGAAGTATTAAATACATTCACACTGTTGTGCAACAATCACCACCATCCATCTCCAGAACTCTTCATCTTGTAAAACTGAAACTGTTCCCACTAAACGCTGACTCCCCTCCCTCCCCTCCCCCCAGACCCTGGCTCCCACCATTTTACTGTCTGTATAAGTTTGACAACTCTTAGTCCCTCATACACATGGAATCATATGGTATTTGTCTCTTTCTAATTGGTTTATTTCACTTAGGATAAGATCCTCAAGATCCATCTGTCTCATTACACATGAAAATTTCCTTACTTTTTAAGGCTGAAAAATATTCCATTGTATGTATGTACTCCATTTGGCTTATCTATTCATCAGTGGACATGTGAGTTGCTTACACATTTTAGGCATTGTGGATAATGCTGATACAAACAGGTGTACCAGTATCTCTTCAAGACTCTGCTCTTAATTCTGTTGGGTATATACCCAGAAGTGGAATTGCTGGATCAAATGATAATTCTTTTTTTTTTTTAAATTTTTGAGGAACTACCATAGTATTTTGAACAGCGGCTTTACCATTTTATCGACAGTGCACAAGTGTTCCTATTTCTCCACATCCTCATCAACACTTGTTGTTTTCTGGTTTGCTTTGTTTTGTTGTTAGAAGCCATCCCATTGTGTTGGAATATTATGCAGCCATCAAAAGGAATGAGATCTTGCCATTTGCAACAACGTGGATGGAACTGGAGGGTATTATGTTGAGCGAAATAAGTCA
>NW_027774673.1:0-293 GCF_054177405.1 Leptonychotes weddellii | reverse complement strand
ATAGGTGGGCAGGTGACCTAGTCTGGCCTAATCAGATCAAGAGATGGATTTGTGTTCCATTATTGGAGCATAAATCCTGTCTCCTTTCCACATATAAATAACAAAGCATGCGGCACCCATTGATCTGATCAGGAAAAAAAAAAAGACTTAATATGAAATACTTCCTTCTTTTTTTTTTTTTTAAAGATTTTATTTATTTATTTGAGAGAGAGAGAGAATGAGAGACAGAGAGCATGAGAGGGAGGAGGGTCAGAGGGAGAAGCAGACTCCCTGCCGAGCAGGGAGCCCGATGC
>NW_027774672.1:0-293 GCF_054177405.1 Leptonychotes weddellii | reverse complement strand
TGGAACAGCACTGCAGGCTGAAGTTGTACATTTCACAAAGCCCCCTAGTTTCAGAGTGTTGGAGAAACCGAGCAGCACCGTGAGAAGATCCCATTTCTGTACAGCAGGGCCACAAAAATCTATTGGCAAACCCTAAATCCGGAGGGAACTTACCTAAGGATTAGTGAACAATAACCTCAACAGGAGGCCTAGGAAAAAACGGGCCAAAGGTCAAGAGAACAGTACCCTAAAGATGCAGAAGATGAACATGCCTTTGAAAATGATTCACTAACAAAATATGATGAAATGCTTTA
>NW_027774671.1:0-293 GCF_054177405.1 Leptonychotes weddellii | reverse complement strand
AGAAAATGGCAAGGTCTAATGAAGAATCTAATAATTAGCATAGCACCTTGTGCCCAACAGGGATGCAGTACCCATTTGCTGGCTGGGCAAAGATGATTCTTTTTTTTTTCAAAGATCTTATTTATTTTTTTGACAGAGGGAGACACAGTGAGAGAGGGAACACAAGCAGCGGGAGTGGGAGAGGGAGAAACAGGTTTCCTACCGAGCAGGGAGCCCGATGCGGGGCTCGATCCCAGGACCCTGGGACCATGACCTGAGCCGAAGGCAGACGCTTAACGACTGAGCCACCCAGG
>NW_027774670.1:0-293 GCF_054177405.1 Leptonychotes weddellii | reverse complement strand
GGCCAGCCGAGCCAGAGTGTGAAATAAATGCCCCCCCCCCAAGGAGGGCCAAGCCAGGCGGCTGGTGCGCTGTGCGCCGGGCCCCCAAGACAATCCAGGGCTCAGCTGGGACCCTCACCACGCACGTGAAGGAGCAGCAATCCCCAAAGTATTCTGCACCTCCGCCAACGTTTTTCTAACAAGGACCCTGTGGTGAGTGCCAGTGTCTGGAGCATGTTCTCCCCCGCCCCTACTGGGTGAACTGTTTAGGGCCCTCCACCCCTAATTTCCCTCATCAGCCGACACTCACTACC
>NW_027774669.1:0-293 GCF_054177405.1 Leptonychotes weddellii | reverse complement strand
AACCATGAGAGACTATGGACTCTCAGAAACAAACTGAGGGTTCTAGAGGGGAGGGGGTTGGGGGGATGGGTTAGCCTGGTGATGGGTATTAAGGAGGGCATGTATTGAATGGAGCACTGGGTGTTATATGCAAACAATGAATCATGGAACACTATATAAAAAACTAATGATGTAATATATGGTGATTAACATAACATAATAAAATTAAAATAAATAAATAAATAAAATCTAAAAAAAAGAAGTTCTAGAGGGGACTTTTAAGTCTATACTTATGTCAGTCCCTTTTTATTTTA
>NW_027774668.1:0-293 GCF_054177405.1 Leptonychotes weddellii | reverse complement strand
ACAGAATTTTATGTTGACAGCTGTTCTCTTTCATCTCTTTAAAATAATACACATTTTCATTTCTATTAAAAAGTTAACTGTCAATCTTGTTCTTTTGATGATCTTACTCTTACTCTCTGATTGCTCATTAAAACTGTCTTGCTTGGGGCGCCTGGGTGGCTCAGTCATTAAGCGTCTGCCTTCGGCTCAGGTCATGATCCCAGGGTCCTGGGATCGAGCCCCGCATCGGGCTCCCTGCTCCGCGGGAAGCCTGCTTCTCCCTCTCCCACTCCCCCTGCTTGTGTTCCCTCTCT
>NW_027774667.1:0-293 GCF_054177405.1 Leptonychotes weddellii | reverse complement strand
TGCTCGGCAGGGAGTCTACTTCTCCCTCTGACCCTCCTCCCTCTCATGCTCTCTGTCTCTCATTCTCTCTGTCTCAAATAAATAAATAAAATCTTTTAAAAAAAAAAAAAAAGACGAAGTTTTGTCATCTGCCAAATGGGGGTAAAAAGGCCGACTTCTTCAAAAGCTGTGGGGAAGAGTAATGAATTAAAGTGTGCAAAACATAACATGGTGATTTGCACATGATAAATGCTAAATATATTCTTGCTGCCATTATGATCATTGACACTAAGGAATAAGAGAGGAATGTAAGA
>NW_027774666.1:0-293 GCF_054177405.1 Leptonychotes weddellii | reverse complement strand
GCCAGGAGAGACCCTGGACTCTGAAAAACTAACTGTGGGTTGTCGAGGGGAGGGGGGTGGGAGGATGGGTTGGCCTGGTGGTGGGTATTGAGGAGGGCACGTTCTGCATGGAGCACTGGGTGTTGTGCATGAACAATGAATCATGGAACACTTCATCTAGAACTAATGATGTAATGTATGGGGATTAACATAAGAATAAAAAAAAAAAAAACCAATGATGTATTGTATGGTGACTAACATAACATAATCAAATTTAAAAAATAAATAAAATAAAATAATAAAATTTAAAAAAA
>NW_027774665.1:0-293 GCF_054177405.1 Leptonychotes weddellii | reverse complement strand
GCACGCACACGCCCACACACTCCCCAGGGAAGAACAACTTCCGGGACGAGAGCCCCTCTCGTCGCCCTGGTGGGGACGCCCACCGCCTGTCACGTACGCACACACAGCGCCTGGGCAGAAGCTACCAGATCGCTTACACACCCGGCGGGACACAAAATCGACGTAGAGCTCTAAAGCTCCTTTTGCAGTCTGCACCCACGGTCCACGCACAATGCAGAATTCCAGTCCGGAGTCGCAAGCTCTGCGTTAGCGCCAAGGCCTGCCTCTGTCCTGTTCACGTCACATCTGCCGCA
>NW_027774664.1:0-293 GCF_054177405.1 Leptonychotes weddellii | reverse complement strand
CGCCCCACCAGTGGGGTGATCTTATGTCAAGCTCTCTGTTCTCTGGGTTGTCCCAGAGTGATGCAGTGGAAAAAGACCGATGTGAGGAGAGGCTTAGCCCATTGTGGTTATGGTGACTTTGGGCCTCAGTTTCCCCCAGAGTTGTATGCCCAAAGTGGAAACCACTCAAATATCCATCGACTGATGAGTGGATGAAGAAAATCTGGTGGATTCATACAATGGAATATTATTTGGCCATAAAAAGGAATGAAGTACCTATACACGCCACAATGTGGATGAATCTTGAAAACATT
>NW_027774663.1:0-3707 GCF_054177405.1 Leptonychotes weddellii | reverse complement strand
ACCCAGTAGTGCAATTGCTGGATCATAGGGTAGCTCTATTTTCAACTTTTTGAGGAACCTCCATACAGTTTTCCAGAGTGGCTGCACCAGCTTGCATTCCCACCAACAGTGTAGGAGGGTTCCCCTTTCTCCGCATCCCCGCCAACAGACTCAGATGCTTTTTACAAAAGCTTCCTGCAACTGCGTTTCATCTTCAATGAGACTTATGGAAAGAACCCTGAGTATAGGTTTCTGATAACCTTAAGATCATAAAACTAAACATGTTAAGAATTTCTGGAACTAGTAGGAAAACTGGATTCAAGCAGAACAAAAATTAATAACATGAGACTAAATGAACTGAGGATGATTATAATTTTTTAAAAGATTTATTTATTTGAGAGAGAGGGAGGAAAAGAGGGAGATAGAGAGGGAAAGAGAACGGGGTTGGGGAGGAACAGAGGGAGAGGGAGAAGCGGGGCTCTCCAATGTGGGGCTCAATCCCAGGACCTCGAGATCATGACCTGAGCCCAAGGCAGATGCTTAACTGACTGAGCCACCCAGGAGCCCTAGGACAATTATAATTTTTATGACTTTTTTGTTTGAAACATTGTTGATCTTTTAAGGTTTTGTTTTTCCAGATTTAAGGAGACTTTCTCTTAAGCTAACTATGACCTCCAGCAATTTGATAAAATAAAACTTTTCAACAAATTAAAACATTTACCTTTTTCTTTCTATCTGATACCTCCAGAATTTTCAGTGAATGTTCTTATATTTTCATGGCAATGTATTCATTTGCATAAATTCAATAATAATCTGTTCTCCTTGTATCAGAACATAATTGGAAACATTGATTATATTACTGAGGCTTTGACTGGAATGTCATATTTGGGGGAGACTTGCTAAAAACTTAGGTATGACCAGACAGCTTTAAGGAAATAACGTTGATTATATGGAGCCAATAAGGCCCCTTGGGAAAACAGCCCAATACCTTGCTTATGGGGTTGCTAGCAACCTTACAGGTAAAGAACGTCACTTCTTGGCAGGTACAGGAACCTCAGGATATTTTGCAGACCTCAAAAGAGAGGAATTAATGCAAATCTTTAAGTATTACAGGCAAGGTCTGATGGCAAGTATTTGGCTTGGCTTCTGGCCTTGGGAGGCTGTTAAAAGTTCAATCTAGAGATTCCCTGTAAAAAGTTGCAGCAAAGCAGATTTAAAAGACTCTATATAATCAATTGCTATTCTTGCTGAACTTACATATATAATCAGGCCAAGGTTCATTTTTCCCCCCTCGGTTTATTTTATAAACAAATCAGTCTTAATTTGGCTATCTTTGGTAAAAGGAGAGTGATTATAAAGAGGAAAATCATGTTTAAGTAACACACCTTTATGGATATTAGATTCTAAAAACAGTTCTTTATAAACAAGACTAGATCCTAATTTTTTCTAGTTTCCTTCCATGTCTGGCCACAACTCCTAGTTAACATCTCCAATTTTTTCCCATAATTTTGACTTGGAATCATTTCATAAATAAAACTTCCCCTTTCCTTGAAGCCCTACACACTAAATATAAACTGCTTTATGTCAACTTGAGTGAAATCACAACAACTCATGTATAGACCATCTTCATGCCTGTTGCTCTGTGGGTGACTCAGAAAGGTCACCAGAGACACTTGACCTACAAACCAAGAGTCTACCAGATTGCCATTGCCTGCCCTCACCCTATTTGAAGATGCTTTTAGCCTGACATCTAGAAATCTTCTCAACTGGCTACTCTCAGAACTCAGAAACCAGTTTTTTTTTTTTTTTTTTTAAAGATTTTATTTATTTATTTGAGAGAGAGAGAATGAGAGAGAGCACATGAGAGGGGGGAGGGTCAGAGGGAGAAGCAGACTCCCCGCCGAGCAGGGAGCCCGATGCGGGACTCGATCCCGGGACTCCAGGATCATGACCCGAGCCGAAGGCAGTCGCTTAACCAACTGAGCCACCCAGGCGCCCCAGAAACCAGTTTTATAATTTATCTAATCTTAACTGTTGTTTTTGTTTTCATAAAAGTGCCTCTTATTATTACATGATTAATTGAACCATAGGCATAACTTTGAAAATACATAAGCATCACAGCCTTCTGAAGTGAGTTTAATTCAACTAACCTATTGTCAGTACTAAAAGACTGTTCAGTGAGATAAAACAATCTGCCAGCTCAACTTCTATAGAAGTTTCAGAGGAGGGAACTATAGGAACCAAGAGCAGGCCACCCCAAGATGTGACACTTTGGCATATTGATTATTTTAAATTAGTTACTTAAGAAACAAACAATGCAAAAAGAATATTCTGACACGCCCCCCATCTTTGTCTCCAGAAAACAAGTTTGTGATGACAAACCTAGAAAACGAAAGCATACATTTCCTTATTAGATCCTCACAAATCCCTGCAATAAGAGTCTTTTTTTTTTTTTTTTAAGATTTTATTTATTTATTTGACAGAGAGAGACAGCGAGAGAGGGAACACAAGCAGGGGGAGTGGGAGAGGGAGAAGCAGGCTTCCCGCCGAGCAGGGAGCCCGATGCGGGGCTCAATCCCAGGATCCTGGGATCATGACCTGAGCTGAAGGCAGACGCTTAACGACTGAGCCACCCAGGCGCCCCGAGTCTTTTGTTACGTAAGGTTTGTTTATATCTATGTCTACAATGCAATACCATAAGGCTTGCTTAGAGTAGATTTTGTAATCTACTTGTAAGGTAGTAAGTCCTGGGGACCACATGATTAATTGTGTTTTCTCTCTATACATGTGAGGACTTGCTCTGTTTATCGGCAATCGTCAGACTTCAGCATGGTCACCTCTCCGCTGCTGGCTTTTGTGGCAGTTTCAGTTTTCTGTGTCTTAAAAGTCAGCTCCCGGGATACATTTATTGCAGCTGTTTATGAACACGCAGTGATATTGCCTAATGCTAGCCTGATACCAGTGTCCCGTGAAGAGGCATTGGCATTAATGAACCGAAATCTGGATCATTTGGAGGCAGCAATCACTTCAGCAGCAAACCAGGTACCCCCTCTCAAGCGTGCTGGCCTCCACCAAGAAGAAGGGTGGGGTCTTAGGAACCAGGGTCCCTGTCCGGTGCAGTTATACTTTTGGAAGACATATGTGTCAGGGTAGCCAACAACTTTGTTGTACAATCAGACTCCTACCTCCTTCTCAAAATTATGACCGCAAGGCCATACAGACCCCGTCTTGGATTGTTGCTTAACTGAGAAATATTTTAATATTTTTAACAGGGTGCACATATTATTGTGACTCCAGAAGATGGTATTTATGGCTGGAACTTTACCAGGGAAACTATCTACCCATACCTGGAGGATATCCCAGACCCTGGAGTGAACTGGATCCCTTGTAATAATCCCAAAAGGTAATAATCCCAAACAGGTGGTGGACCATCCAATCATGAACATGAACTTACTTTACCTGGGAGGGCTTGGTAGTAGATCACTGCATAGGATCCACTATCAACTCTAAGTTCAAGATAGTTTTATTATTTTTCATCTTCTGAGGATACATGTATTAGGAAAGTGATTATGAATTGTGAAATCACAGAAACCAGTGCTGGAAGGTAACATAGAAGTCATCAAATTCAATGCGAATATATTTCCACTGAGGGAAGGAATCTGGAAAGACGGTAGCATAACTTGCTTAGGGTTACAGGGGTAGTTGGTTAGCAGGAGAACCAGAATCAA
>NW_027774662.1:0-293 GCF_054177405.1 Leptonychotes weddellii | reverse complement strand
TTCTGCTACACTAATTTTTGCCTGTAGGGGGAGTCAAAGCATTCTCTCGTCTCCCCTTTTCACCTTCACTGTCAGAACCAGTTCAAACCTAAGAAATGGACGTTTACTTATGATTTCCTTTTCATTGTGCGCCCGCAAAAGTGGTATGGCACGGGTGGATGGAGGGACCCCATCTGCTTGGGCACCACTTTTTCATAGGGAGACTAAGTGGGTGCTTCAGTCCACCTGTGCTCTGAGCTTTGCGAGGGATTTTCTTTTTACTTGTTGCTTCCAGATTTGCCTTTTCTTAATGT
>NW_027774661.1:0-293 GCF_054177405.1 Leptonychotes weddellii | reverse complement strand
TTTCAGGACTCCAAAGATGATGTTTTTTTCTGTGAGTTATCTCACTTAGTCTTTAAACTCTGGAAAGCACAGACATTGTATGATAGATAAGTTATGGGCTGCAGTTAGCTTGCCTGCAAAATGAATTGAGGAAATTGGGACTGGCTGGACTCCAAGGTCCTAATCTTATGGAAAACATTGTATTTTTTATTAATGACAATGACAACAATAACAGCTGACACTTCTTGAACACTCACCATGTGCCAAATAGTATTCTAAGTGCTTTTCATGTATTAACTTTTCTAATAATTATA
>NW_027774660.1:0-293 GCF_054177405.1 Leptonychotes weddellii | reverse complement strand
ATAAGAAGGAGGGAATGATCAACTCTATCCAAAGCTATAAAGTAAAAAATAATGTGGACTGAAAATTGACTATTACATTTAAATATATTTATTGTAGTTTAAAATGTGCTTATTGCATTTAAATATATGTACTGTATTTTAAAATATATTTATTGTATCTAAATATATTTATTATATTTTATTATATTTGAGACATAGAGGTCAATTATGACCTTGTCAAAAATAATTTTAATGAAGTTTTTGGCTCAAAAGACTAAATGGAGTGGGTTCAAAAGAAAATTGAGGGAATGAGA
>NW_027774659.1:0-293 GCF_054177405.1 Leptonychotes weddellii | reverse complement strand
TGAGATCACGACCTGAGTTGAAGGCAGATGCTTAACCGACTGAGCCACCCAGGTGTCCCTGGCCTTTCTTTTTTAATCTGAAGATCTAACTGGCTTTATTAAATGATTCATGAATCCACCAGGACCCTATCTACCAGGTGAAGAGGCAGTCCTCTGACTCAGCCTTTTAAAGGCACCAAAGTGTTACCACTTTCTTGACATAACAAAAAATTAAGGAATTATGCTCCCTATAAATATCCCTTGTAAAAGTCTTGTCAAACCCAGCATGACAGGTGAGTACTGGATTAAGGACT
>NW_027774658.1:0-293 GCF_054177405.1 Leptonychotes weddellii | reverse complement strand
GCTGTGAGGCAGGGCAAGCCCGGGAGGAGGGCTGGGCGGCAGGACAGGAGGAGGGGTGCCCGACAGCTGGCTGGTCACGTGAGGGAGAGAGGGGCAGGGGCGTGACGCCACCCCCCAGGGACCACTCCTCTGCAGGGACGAGCTCAGGTGTGCAGTGAGCAGTGGGGATGGCCCCTGCTGCACGCACACTTCTCTGTGACCCCAGGCTGGTGTGTCTGCTCTGAGCCCAGGAGAGTGACACGGCTCCCAGGGCCGCAGAGGGGAGTGACACAGCCTGAAACATGCACCGTGCC
>NW_027774657.1:0-293 GCF_054177405.1 Leptonychotes weddellii | reverse complement strand
AGGCAACTTCATTTCTGATTCCTGTTCCTTCCTGAAGGTCTGGCAGAAAATTTATTCTTCGGTATCCTGTGCCTTCTGCATCCTGGGGTCATGCTGTGGATCTTACAGTGTCAAGAGTGGGAGAAGACTCTTCAAGCAGCCCGTCTCTGCAGCTTTCACGCCCAGGTGCTCTGAAGCTGCTTTTCTTTCCTGGGGCTTGGAGTCGGGGAGGGCGGGTAGGGGGAGGCAGTCTGCTCTGGGTTCACTGTTCTTGGAAGCCATTCTGCCTCTAACCAAATACCCTCTCCCTTTCT
>NW_027774656.1:0-293 GCF_054177405.1 Leptonychotes weddellii | reverse complement strand
GCGCCTGGGTGGCTCAGTTGGTTAAGCGACTGCCTTCGGCTCAGGTCATGATCCTGGAGTCCCGGGATCGAGTCCCGCATCGGGCTCCCTGCTCGGCAGGGAGTCTGCTTCTCCCTCTGACCCTCCTCCCTCTCATGCTCTCTGTATCTCATTCTCTCTGTCTCAAATAAATAAATAAAATCTTTAAAAAAAAAAAAAGCAGCAAAAAGATATATCCCTAAATAAAACCATTCTCATATTATTCACCAGTCAAACTGGCAAAGGTCAACAAGTTTGACACACATTACTTTAGA
>NW_027774655.1:0-293 GCF_054177405.1 Leptonychotes weddellii | reverse complement strand
GGAGCTGTAACTGGAGAGCTGTAACGCTATAGAGCTGTACACTCATCATGCCGGAGCTGACGTCGAAGGGCACGACCATTTCCAAGAAAGGTTTCAAAAAAGCTGTAACCAAAGCTCAGAAGAAAGAAGGGAAGAAGCGGAAGAGATGCCGTAAAGAGAGCTACTCCATTTACATCTACAAGGTGCTGAAGCAGGTGCATCCCGACACCGGCATCTCGTCCAAGGCCATGAGCATCATGAATTCCTTTGTTACTGACATCTTCGAGCGCATCGCGGGCGAGGCGTCCCGCCTG
>NW_027774654.1:0-293 GCF_054177405.1 Leptonychotes weddellii | reverse complement strand
AACTTTAGCTTGTTAAAGAATCATGCTTTCCTTACTCTAGAGAATTCACATATACGCTGCGGTGAATCATTCCCAAGATCACCTCTACACGCACACATGACCAAACTTAGAAACAAAAAGTACCTTGTGGGGGTGGAGATTGGGTCTGATATTTTCAATATTTAAGATCAGTTGAGAAAGAAAAAATAGCCATTATTCAGCTGTTGGGGTTTCTCTAAGAGGGACATCTAGTCTTTAATAGATTTTCAGTTGCCGTTACATTGGAATGGAGTCCATGTTGGCTGGTCTGAAGG
>NW_027774653.1:0-293 GCF_054177405.1 Leptonychotes weddellii | reverse complement strand
AGCATGAGAGGGAGGAAGGTCAGAGGGAGAAGCAGACTCCCTGCCGAGCAGGGAGCCCGATGCGGGACTCGATCCCGGGACTCCAGGATCATGACCTGAGCCGAAGGCAGTCGCTTAACCAACTGAGCCACCCAGGCGCCCCACACGCATTTCTTCTGTAATCAGAAGAGCCGTGCATGTTCTAAGCGCTAGCCTAGTACGCCACTGGCATCACTCGGGATCTCAAAATAAAATAGACATTCAGAGACTCTAGCAACGTGGAATGAAAATGGTCCTCTTCATCTGGGGGAGAA
>NW_027774652.1:0-3707 GCF_054177405.1 Leptonychotes weddellii | reverse complement strand
GAGGATGGGTTAGCCTGGTGGTGGGTATTGAGGAGGGCACATTCTGCATGGAGCACTGGGTGTTATGCACAAACAATGAATCATGGAACACTTCATCTAAAATTAATGATGTAATGTATGGGGATTAACATAAGAATAAAAAAATAAATTAATTAAATAAAGTTGATTAAAGACCTAAATGTAATACCTGAAACCACAAAACTCCATACTATAGAACTCCATACCATAAAACATAAAGAAAGCAGACAATAAACCCTTGGACATAGACTTAGCAACATTTTTTTTTGGATCCATCTCCTCAGGCAAGGGAAACAAAAGCAAAGATAAACTATTGGGGCCACACCAACATTAAAAACTTTTGCATGGCCAAGGAAACCAACAAAACCAAAAGGCAACCTACTGAATGGAAGAAGTTATCTGCAAATGATATACTCAATGAGGGGTTAATACCCAAAATATATAAAGAACTCCTAACAACTCGACACCAAAACAAAACAGTTTGATTTTTAAAATGGGCAGAGGATGTGGATAGATATTTTTCCTAAAGGAGACATACAGATGACCAATGGACTCATGAAAAAATGCTTAATATCACTAATCATAATGAGGGAAATGCAAACCAAAACAACAGTGAAATATCATCTGACACCTGTCAGAATGTCTAGTATCAAAAAAACAAGAAATAACAAGTATTGGCGAGGATGTGGAGAAAAAGGAACCCTCATGCACTGTTAGTGAGAATGTAAATTTGTGCAGCCACTATGAAAAATAATATGTAGGTCAAAAAATTAAGAATATAACTACCATGCAGTCCAGCAATTCTGCTTCTAGGTATTTATCTGAGGAAAACAAAAATAGTAATCTGAAAAGACATACACACCCCTATGTTCACTGTAGCTTTATTTACAACAATGAAGATATGGAAGCATCCAAATATCAATAGATAAATGGATAAGGAAGATGTGGTACAAACACACACACACACACACACACACACAGTGGAGTAGTATTCACATATTAAAAAATAACGAAATCTCAGGGCACCTAGACAGCTCAGTCAGTTAAGCATCCAACTTGATTTTGACTCAGGTCATGATCTTAGAGTTGTGGAATCAAGCCCCGCATTATGCTGAGCATGGAGCCTTCCTGAGATTCTCTCTCTCCTTCCCCCTTTGCTCCTCCCCCTGTTCATGTGTGCTCTCTAAAATAAAACCTTAAAAAAAAAATAACGAAATCTTGCCATTTGTGACAACATGGATGGACCTAGAGGGTACTGTACTAATTAAAATAAGTCAGAGAGGAGGCAGAGCAAGATGGCGGAGGAGTAGGAGACCCGGATTTCATCTGGTCTAAGGAATTCAGTTGGATAGGGATCAAACCATTCTGAACACCTACAACTCAACAGGAGATTGAAGAAAAGAATAGCAATAACTCTCTGAACAGAAAAGTGACCACTTTCTGGAAGGTAGGACGTGCGGAGAAGTGAATCCAAGGCGATATTTGGGAGGATAGACGGCGGGGGTGGGGGCCTCCATTGGCCGCTTCTGGCAAGTGATAGAGCCACGGAGCACAAATTGGAACTTTTAGAAGTCTGCTCCGCTGAGGGATGTCGATCTAGTGGCTAAGCAGGGGGTGGAAACCTCGTGGGACAGTGTGGTCTCAGGACCCTCGGGGTCACAGGAAGACCGGGGGTGCCTGAGTGCGGCAGAGCTCCCAGATATCAGAGCAGGGAAGCCGGCTGTAGAGAGGGAGCCGAGGCACGGGCTCTCACCTCAGGGTTGTCATAGACCGTGATCCGTAGCAGTCAGGTCACTGCTCTTCCAGCAGGGACCCAACAAGCAGCAGATCCGGGGAAACTCCCCTTCCTCCGCTGGGAGGAGTGCACCACAGGGATCTGCTGGGTTTGGAGACTCCACATGGGGTCGGGTGCCAGAGATAGGAACGCTCTGTCACAGACCAGGTAAGCACAGAGTGCGGCCGGAGATCAGGGAGACGGGAGTGACTGACTGCTTTTCTCTGGGGTCTCACTGAGGAGTGGGGCCCCAAGTTCTCAGCTCCTATGGGGTGGAGATTTGGAGGCCATCATTTTCACTCCCGTCCTCCAAAGCTGTACGGAAAGCTTGTAGGGAACAAAAGCTCCCGAGAGCAAACCCGAGCAGATTACTTAGCCCAGACCAGGCAAGGGCGGGGCAATTCCGCCTCCGTCAAAGACATTTGGGAACCATGGCAACAGGCTCCTCCCCAAGAAGATCAGCAAGAACAGCCACCCAAGACCAAGTTTACTGATCAATGAGGATGGCAGAACTCCAGCACTAGGGGAATACTGCACATAGAATCCATGGCTTTTTTTACCATGATTCTTAGTCATTCAAAGTTAATTTTTTTTTTACTTTTTTTTTGAATTTTTCTTTTTCCCTTTTTCAACCAACATCTTATCAATCCCTTTTTTAAAAAACATTTTTATTTTTCATTTTTAGAGTCATATTCTATCCCTTCATAGTAGTTACCCTTATTTTTGGCATATATATATAAGTTGTTCTCTCTTTAAAATTTTGAGATAGTTTCTTCTAACAGATCAAAACATAACCTAAATCTCTAGGGTAGGGTTTTGTTCTACTCTCCTGCCTGATCACATTCTCTCCCTTTTAGTTTTTCCTTTTTCTTAAATCCTCTTCTTTCTTTTTTCAAACAACTTCTTATCAACTCCTTTTATAAAATTTTTTATAATTTTCATCTTTACAGTCATATACCATCCGTTCGTCATATCAACCCTTATTTTTGTACATATATGAGTTTTTCTTTCTTTAAAATTTAGGGAGGCACTTTGTTCTAACAGACCAAAATACACCAAAAATCCAGTGTGTGGCACTGATCTATGCACCAGCCTGATCATATTTGATCATATTCTGTTTTTTGTTTTGTTTTGCTCTGTTTTTGTTTCTTTTTATCTTTTTCCTTTTCTTTTTCTCTTTTTTCTTTCTTTCCCTTTCTTTTCCACCGGCTTCAGGTCTTTTCTGATTTGTTTAGAGTATATTTTCTGGAGGTTGTTACCCTGTTAGCATTTTGTTCTCTCATTCACCTATTCTCCTCTGGACAAAATGACAAGATGGAAAAAATCACCTCAACAAAAAGAACAAGAGGTAGTACCGACTGCCAGGGACCTACTCAATACCGACATTAGTACGATGTCGCATCTAGAGTTCAGAATCATCACCTTAAAGATACTAGCTGGGCTTGAAAAAAGCATGGAAGTTATTAGAGAAATCCTTTCTGGAGAAATAAAAGAACTAAAATCTAATCAAGTCGAAATCAAAAAGACTATTAATGAGGTGCAATCAAAAATGGGGGCACTAACTGCTAGGATAAATGAGGCAGAAGAGAGAATAAGTGAGATAGAAGACCAAAGGGTGGAAAATAAAGAAGCTCAGAAAAAGAGAGATAAATAACTACTGGATCACAAGGGCAGAATTCGAGAGATAAGCGATACCATAAGACGAAACAACATTAGAATAATTGGGATCCCAGAAGAGGAAGAAAGAGAGAGAGGGGCAGAAGGTATAATGGAGCAAATTATAGCAGAGAACTTCCCTAATTTGGGAAGGAAAAAGGCACCAAAATCCAGGAAGCACAGAGACCCCTCTCAAAATTAATAAAAATAGGTCAACACCCTGACATGTAATAGTAAAACTTACGAGTCTCAGAGACAA
>NW_027774651.1:0-293 GCF_054177405.1 Leptonychotes weddellii | reverse complement strand
CCTCCTGCCCGGCCGCTCAACAACCCTGCATCTTCAGAATCCTTTCAGTATTGCCAATTCCAGAGACCTTGCGGCTCTTGCTAGGATCGTTTGCTCCTAGGGAGGCTGGCCCTCGTCGTGTGTGTCTGTCACTTAAACAAGTGTGTTTGCACAGCCTGCTGGTCTACCTTGCCCGTTCTTTCGTCGTTAGTTGCATTTTCGTGGCTGAGTTGAAGGGTGTGTGTGTGTAATCTTCGTCCACGAAAGCCTTAGGCTTAGCCTTAGTCTGCCTCCTGCAGAGGGGAGACAGAGGC
>NW_027774650.1:0-293 GCF_054177405.1 Leptonychotes weddellii | reverse complement strand
TCAATGTGCGTTGTGACATTTGTGTATGTGCGACGTGTGTGCTTGTGTGATGTATTTGTGCACGTGTAGGATGTATGTGTGGTGTATGAGTGTAGAGTGTATGGTGTATGTGTGTGTGTGTGTGGTGTGATGTGTGCACATGTGTGGTGGTGTGTATGTGAGTGAGTGTAACATGCGTGGCATGTACATGTGTGATATGTACAATGTGTGTGGTGTGTGTCAGGCATGTGGCATGTATGCTATGTATCACGTGGTGTGTATATAATATGAGTGTGTCCCTGAGGGTGGGCTGG
>NW_027774649.1:0-293 GCF_054177405.1 Leptonychotes weddellii | reverse complement strand
CATGCTCATTGTGGAGTCTGCTTAAGACTCTTCCTCTCCTTCTGCACCTCCCCTCTGTGTGCTCTCTTGCTCTCTCAAATAAATAAAATATTTTAAAAAATTAAAAATGAAAAATAAAAATGTTGAACTCATAGAAGCAGCAGGTAGAATGGTAATAGCCAGGAGCTAGGAGAAATTGGTGAGATGTTGGTCAAGGAATGAAAGTTTCATTTATGCATGGTAAATATGCCTGGTGATCTAACATACAGTTTGGTGACCACAGTTAATAATACTACATTGTATACTTGAAAGTT
>NW_027774648.1:0-293 GCF_054177405.1 Leptonychotes weddellii | reverse complement strand
GAGTTTCCAGCAAGACTGGCGCGACAGCCTTATGTAAGTAGCACAATTGTGGAATCATGTACATGTAATCACATATATCCCAATGGGATATATCTTTGTCATACTTCCTTGGTTAGAGGCAAGTCACACTCAAAGGGAAGTGATTATAGAAAGGCATAAACAATGAGGCAGGAATTACGGGGTCACATTTAGAGTCTGCGTACCATAGATGTGATACTGGTATTAAAGTAACTGTTTTTTTTTTTTAAGATTTTATTTATTTTATTTGAGAGAGAGAGAGAGAATGAGAGAGA
>NW_027774647.1:0-293 GCF_054177405.1 Leptonychotes weddellii | reverse complement strand
AACTCTTGACTTCGGCTCAGGTCATGATCTCAGGGTCGTGAGATGAAGCCCTGCGTCAGGCTCTGTGCTCGGCGGGGAGTCTGCTTAAGATTCTCTCTCCCTCTCCCTCTGCCCGCCCCCATGCTCTCGCTCTCTAAAAAAAAAAAGAAAGAAAAATACTACAACAGGCTTTTAAACCCAAGAAAAGATGTTCAGTTCCACTCAAAATGAAAGAATGGGAATTACACAGTGTAATGCCGCTTTCTACCTGTTAGATCAGCAGAGGTCAAAAGTTTGAAATATTGTTGAAATCT
>NW_027774646.1:0-293 GCF_054177405.1 Leptonychotes weddellii | reverse complement strand
AACCCCATCCTGCAACTATTCCCTCGGTGGCACCTACTGATGGCTTGGGCAGCGCCGGCGAATTTGCAAAGCACTCTGTGCTACAGGGAAGCCCCGCAAGGCAGACGCTGGTAATTATTACTCCATTTTACAGATGAGAAAACAGAGTAAGTCGTTCATTAAAGGCTGCACAGCTCATACATGGTGGAGCCAAGACTCAGTCTCTGGCCTTTGTCTCTCCACCTCACGGTTTGCGGGAAAACACTAAGTTCTTAATGAACTGGTTAAGTGGATTCTCAGAAGGGAAGCTTCAT
>NW_027774645.1:0-293 GCF_054177405.1 Leptonychotes weddellii | reverse complement strand
CTGAGCAGGGAGCCCGATGCGGGGCTCGATTCCAGGACCCTGGGATCATGACCTGAACTGAAGGCAGGCGCCTAACGACTGAGCCACCCAGGCGCCCCGCATAGTTTCATTTTTAAACAGAATGTTTTCTATGATGGGAGCTTTTTTTTTTTTTTTTTAAGATTTCACTTTTTTTTTTTTTTTAAGATTTTATTTATTTATTTGAGAGAGAGAGAATGAGAGACAGAGAGCATGAGAGGGAGGAGGGTCAGAGGGAGTAGCAGACTCCCTGCCAAGCAGAGAGCCCGATGTAG
>NW_027774644.1:0-293 GCF_054177405.1 Leptonychotes weddellii | reverse complement strand
ACATGGACGGACCTGAGGACATCACGCAGGGTGAGAAAAGCCAGTCACAGAAGGACAATGCATAGGATTCCATGCATCTGAAGGACCTAGAGGAGTCAACCCCATAGAGACAGAAGCGGAATGGAGGGTGCCAGGTGCCGGAGGAGGAGAATGGGGAGTCAGCGTCTAATGGGGACAGAGTTCGAGTTTTGCAGGCTGGGGAGAGCCCGGGAGACGGACTTGGTGGCGGCCGCCCCCCCGCCCCACGGGAATGTGCTTCACCCCGCGGCGCACTCAGCGGTGGCTACAATGGG
>NW_027774643.1:0-293 GCF_054177405.1 Leptonychotes weddellii | reverse complement strand
CAGGCGCCCCTGCTCACTCAGTGTTTGCTGGTGCCTTTTCAGTGGGGTTCCCACGGTTCTGTGCGGGTCTGTGTATGTTCAAATGAGTCCAGGGACAGGAGGGATCTTCGGGGACAGGAAGCATCCAGGCCAGGGAGCAGAGACACGGTGGTTTGGACCCCTGGCAACGCAAGGCTGGGCTGGCCCTATGGCTCCAGCCGCTCAGTGAAGTCTCCAGAGATCATACCCAGCTCCGTTTCCCAGGTGCTGAAATTTTATTTAACAAAGGCCCTCGGCAGACACGGGGCAGAAGA
>NW_027774642.1:0-293 GCF_054177405.1 Leptonychotes weddellii | reverse complement strand
AATAGATAATAAAATTTCAATTTATAATGGCTTGGCCTGCCATACTATCTGAGAAATAATTGGGCTATAACCAGACTTCAGCTAAACTTATTTGAGTTGAGAGCCCAGCTTGAGCTTCCTTATATGGAAATCTTGTAGTGATTCATTCATCAGGTTATGTGAATTTTAAATATGATATTTCAATTTAAGTATGCATGTACTTTATAATTAGTCTGTAAGTTATGTTACATCTCAACATAGCCAAACTGTGGAAAGAGCCAAGATGTCCATCGACAGATGAATGGATAAAGAAG
>NW_027774641.1:0-3707 GCF_054177405.1 Leptonychotes weddellii | reverse complement strand
AGCGGCCGACGGAGGCCCCTCCCCCGCCGTCTATCCTCCCGAATGTGGCCTCGGATTCACTTCTCCGCACGTCCTACCTTCCAGAAAGTGGTCGCTTTTCTGTTCAGAGAGTTGTTGCTATTCCTTTGTTCAATCTCCTGTTGGGTTTGTAGGTGTTCAGAATGGTTTGATCCCTATCCAGCTGAATTCCTGAGAGGAGACGAAATCCAGGTCTCCTACTCCTCTGCCATCTTGCTCCGCCCCCTCGATTATCAGTTTTTTAGGGTAGAAAATAGCTTCAAGTCCCCCACCCCCTCCGACTGCTGTTTGCAACTGTGGGGTTGACTCTCCAATACTGCTTACTGGTCCTAATCTCTAATTTGCAGATCATTTTCTTTTAGGATTTCATTTATTTACTTGACAGAGAGAGGGAGAGAGAGAGAGAGCACAAGCAGGGCAAGCGGCAGGCAGGAGAGGGAGAAGCGGGTTCCCAGCTGAGCAGGGAGCCTGATGCAGGGACTCGATCCCAGGACCCTGAGATCATGACCTGAGCCGAAGGCAGACGCTTAGCCAACTGAGCCACCCAGGCGCCCCTTGTAGATCAGTTTTGATCACCAATTTTAAATGTCAATTTTATATTCCCACTCAAAACTCTGCTCCTTCTCCCTCACAGTCCACACTGTTGTTTGATGAACCTTGCTTCTGTTCCCCACATTAAAATTCAAAGCAGAGAAGACATAACAATAAGGCCTATCTTTGATATCTCCTCCCTCTCTTTCTAGCCTCGTTGCCCTGGTAAAGGGGTGGGAATGGGAAAGCCTGGAATGAGGAAAACAAAGATCTTCAGTAACTGGTTATCCACAAAGGTGAGGAGGCACACCTCGGCCACTGGTGGCTTCTACGTGTAAGCAAGTCCCTACATAGGTGATGATGGCTTTCTCAGCATCATGTCTTCTTTTAACTCTGACAGTGGTCCTTGCCACAATCTTGCCTTCTTTCCTAACCTCCTTCCCCTTCATGTATGGAAACATGGGAACACTGAAGTCAACTTCCTTGCCCTTCCAAGACCTATGGCACCACACACATTTTTACCTACCATTATTTTCATCTAAGGCACACAATTCCATAGGCCTTTCTTTTTACCAAGATCGCCATTTCCATAAATCTCTAGAGAAGCAGGCATCATCTCTATACTCAGTTAAAACCCTCACCTCCAAGATTTCTATCTCCAGGGACAGTGCCAGAATGTACCTGCAACTCAAGAAGTACCCATTCAAGGAACCAAATGTCTTTTTTTCTGCAGGGCCCCTCCATCTGTCCAAGATATTCCCTTAGAGTGGCTCCATTCGTTTAAGGGAGAAGAGGGAGTGGTCTACAATCACTGTAATTCTCACAAGGCCAAGGGCACCAATAACAGTCCATTTCCTCCCCTTGTTCTCTTTTCATCTAGATCAGGCAGGAGATGTCTGGATGTCTGGATGGAGTTAATTATAGAAGGGTCTTGTCTCTTTCTTGTTAGGATACCTAGTGGGAATCTCAATAGAGGCAGCTTTCTTTATAATGAGTAGGAAATCCAGCATCCACTGTTTGCTGCAGTAGGTATGGTCACCATTTCTGGGGCAATAGGCAAGTCCCCAAACACACAACACTATGTGTTGCAGAAACACATTACGCATCTTCACTTCCGTTTTTTATTACCAATGTTATTTCATCTTCCTATATTGCCCTTTGCCATTTTATTCATCATGTGAACTCGGTTGCTTTTCAAAACCCAGCTCAAATGGTACCAAGTCCCACTCTTCTCCAACATTCCCAGGAAAAACTTGTTTTTTATACCACATTATGTATACAGCATTCAGTTTCTGTCTACTGGGCATTGTGGTCAGTTTATAATGCTCTACTGTGAATAAATCTACACAGACTTGCCCACCTTACTCGGTTTTTAGCTCACATAGTATAGAAACTGTGTTCCACACAATTCTGAACTCCCAACACCTAACATATAGGACAAAAATGTTTAGCTTTTATCTTCAGAAGTTCTTAAACTGGTGAGGATGGCGAGTCACCTGGAAGAAATCATGCTTTTCATGGAACAACATGAAATAATCATCTGTAGTATTAAAATCAAAAATATGGAAATTTTATTTACATCATTTTATATTTGACATTGGCATGGACAAACATAATGGGTTAAAAGACCTAAGAAAAAACAGTAGAAAAATGCAAAATTGAGAAAAATGTTTGTCTGGGGAAAAAATAATATAGTTTAATCTCAGCAGTAGAACACCTACATCTAGTTTATGTGAGTCAAGTTTGAACACTAGAGCTTTGTCACACTTCAATGCAGTAAGATTATTCACTCAAAATGTGAGCAAGGCAAATAAAGTGCAAAATAGGTCAATATGTGTCAGTAATTGGTACTAAATATTAAAAAAATCAAGGGCCAACAATTAGAAATTCACTATTAATCTGCTATTCCCTCTAGCAATGTTCACAAATATTAAATAATAATTTTTATGATAGATTTTTTTCCCACTTTGGAAAGACAGTGAACTTGTATAATCAAAATAAAGATGATCTCAGGGCCCCTGGGTGGCTCAGTTGGTTAAGTGTCTGACTCTCAGCTCAGGTCTTGTTCTCAGGGTCATGAGTTCAAGCCCCACATTGGGCTCCACACTGCGCATGGGACCTACTTAAAAAGATAATAATAATTAAGGATGATCTCTCTATGAGAAAATTGTGAAACTTCATCTTTTCTTACTAGAACTTATCGGAATTTGGTGATGTTTAAGATTGAAGCACACTACAATACCTGAATATTGAATATGAATCTCACCCCTGCCAACCTCAGGAAGAGAGATTCAGTCCACAAGCTTCCAGGCATAACGGAGATCAGGGGTCAAGGACAGGTGGCAATATGAAGGCAATGCTCCAGTAGTCCTGAAACATTTCAGGCTACATTTTAACACAAGTTAAAACAAAATTAGCTGGTGTTACAGTACCTTTGTCTTTTACTAAGTAGGATGAAACTTGAGTCAATTCCCAGGCCACAGTGTTAATGAATTCAACTTGGTCTTTCAAACCATAAAAAATAACTTTGTATTTAAAAATTACCTTATGCCAAAATAGCAGGAGTCAGGAGTGAGAGATTGATTTCAGAAGACAGCCTGCCTGGGGTCTGACCTCAGCCCCTCTTCACAGACTGGTGGAATGAAAAAAGAGTTATTCACCCTCCCTGGGTCTCAGCTTCTTTGTCTAAATATAGAAGCAATAATAGTGCCTTTGTAAGTATCTTGAGAAGTAAAGGCGCCAATATATCGAGAGTGTTTAGCAAAGTGATTTACCAGGGTCACATGAACCATTTGCTGATGGAGGACTAGGCAGAGGCTCCTAAGTCGTGTTCTCTAAAGTTGTGTTATGTGACACATAATAGAACATATAGGATTTACACGTACATTTTGTCAGTTTACAGCAGTGACTGATTCTATTTAAAGGCATGTTTGCCTATTTTTGGAGATCTCCTGTTAATACTGAAAAAGGAAGAATACTAAATACGTTAGATTTGTTCTCCCACGCTCTGAAAGCAGACAATGAAAGCGTCTGTCTTCAGTGGAGGTCGTTTTTCTGCGCGCTGACGTGAGACCCAGCAGTGGAACCCGGGTTTGTTCCAGGCTGAGGAGCAGCGCCACCTCCTGTGCCTAGACGCGGGGGGGGGGGGGGGGGGGGGG
>NW_027774640.1:0-293 GCF_054177405.1 Leptonychotes weddellii | reverse complement strand
TGGTGCTGGTCTATCTGGAGGCAAAGCCTTTTATCCCCTGGGCCAATCACTGGCTGTGGTCTGCCCCTTGGGGTGGGGTTGGGATAGGACCTGGCAGGCACAGTGATGGATGAGATCTAGGCAGACCACCAGGAGTACCCACTACAGCGCTCAAAACTTTCTCTGTATGAATGTCACTTTCTCTTTATTTTAAAGTGCTTAAAATAACAGTGATTTCCCATGCACCACATAGCATCATCACATGATAAAACTGGGAGTGAGCAGCTGCCACAGGATTCTTTAAAATTTTTTTT
>NW_027774639.1:0-293 GCF_054177405.1 Leptonychotes weddellii | reverse complement strand
GTAAAGCAGATAATTCGAACTAGAGGTCTTGAGAGATGGCTGGAAAAAATGGGAGGTGCTCTTCAATGTTGACAGAAAGAGGATCCATATCCAGCTCAACATGAAGGCAGCCAGAATATCATCTGCAGGCTGGGTCCACGCTTGTCTCAAAGGGCAGCTTCATTAGACATTTGGGATGTATTCTCTCTTTCCCCAGTCAGCCTTTAGCTACAACACATCTGCTCATACCACAGACACACAAGGGGTTGTGATCACATCGATTCCAATGGCTTTAAATACCAACTTTATGCTCA
>NW_027774638.1:0-293 GCF_054177405.1 Leptonychotes weddellii | reverse complement strand
TACCTTACATTTCCTGCTAATTCTTCTAAGATACATGACTTAAATCTACATCTTATTTATGACATGGATTACAGAATCATCAACAAGTTCTGAATCCCATTTTTCTCCATAAATTTCAACCCATAAAGCGTCGCACTACTGCTCCCTTTTAAATCTGAATACATTTTCTTGATGTAGTCAAGTTTCAGGGCCTCCCCATGCTTTAATAGCACCATATGACTATTTGAAAAGCCTTAAGATTATTTATAATGCCCATTAATGCCAACTACATCTTTCAAATGAAACAGAAGCTA
>NW_027774637.1:0-293 GCF_054177405.1 Leptonychotes weddellii | reverse complement strand
TAAATTTACTTCTAATTAGGAAAAAAGTCACTACAATATCCTCTGATAGTGTAAAAATTTATACATGCACTAATAATTGATTCCTTTTCAGAGAAATAAATATTTGACCATCAATTTCAGGCTCAGATAGTCTGGCCATGGATTCAGAACTAGCCTGAATGTATTGGACCCTATTCAACATCTTTGGGAACAGCTGTTGCTATGAGCGCAAACCCATTTGGACATAGATGGTGATTATTTACAATGTAAAGGTGCATTTTGGACAAAGCATCTTTAGTATATCAGAAAATAAA
>NW_027774636.1:0-293 GCF_054177405.1 Leptonychotes weddellii | reverse complement strand
AAATGAAGCGATGGGTAGCGAGCTCTTCCTCGGTGGCGGTAATGCCACGGGCCAGGGCTGGCGTGGCTTTGGAGCTCGGAATGTAGAGCGCACCGGGGAGGACTTCAGACAAGGACTCTCCCTGGGGTCCTGGGCACTTGCTGGCTGTGTGTCCTTGGGGAGCACTGCATGCGATAGGAACTGGCGGACCTGGTACTTAATTTCAGATGGTGAATTCTGTTGGTGGCTAGAAAATCCCCAGGCTCTCCGCACAGGCTGGGGGAGGCCGCGTAGCACCTCCAGGGGATGTCACC
>NW_027774635.1:0-293 GCF_054177405.1 Leptonychotes weddellii | reverse complement strand
TATCACTGTTTCTCAAGCATGTGATGTGTGACAAGGGGTCTTACTGGAACTAGGAGGATCTGTTTACCGGAAAGATAGGATATGCTAATCTGCGTGTTCTACAGTTCTGCTAATCATAGCCTAAGGGACAATGCATACATCTCTTAGAACACAGGGTGGTTTTTCGGGCTAAGAGAGCTTGGGGAAGGCAACTCCCTGGTGGCATTCCAGTAGCAGAGTGGTTACGCCTGCCTGGACATTCCAAAGGCCTACACCCTCCTCTGAAAACTTCCCTGCCCCCAGCGGCCTATGTT
>NW_027774634.1:0-293 GCF_054177405.1 Leptonychotes weddellii | reverse complement strand
TACTCAAATCGAATTATTTTGGATGTTTAAGAAACGATGCATATGATTTTATCAGTACATCTTCAAAAATAGAAACCGTGAACTCCACTGTTACGATGGATTCCTTTCCGGACTGGCAAAGAAAGAGGCTGGCACCGTGCATTCCTTAGGGTCTTTACTCATGAACATTTCATGAGTTGGAAAATGTACACTGAAGAATGTCCTTGGCTTTCACTTTCAGACTCACTATCATTAGGAAGTGGATATTTTTAGGGAAAGGAAAATAGTGTAGAACATAAAGCCTCTGATAGAAG
>NW_027774633.1:0-293 GCF_054177405.1 Leptonychotes weddellii | reverse complement strand
TGAGCCACCCAGGCGCCCCTGGAACCACTTTTCACTAGCTGTGGGATATTGGGCAAATTACTTAATCTCTTGGTGCCTCAGTTTTCTTACCTGTAAAAAAAAGTTATTTCAGGCTTAATAAAATTAAATATGTTAATGCATTTTCATTGTTTAGAACAGTGCTGGGCATGTAATATATACTCAGTAAATTTGGCTTTTTATCTGCACCATCAGGGAAAGCTTTTCTTTGAAATGATGATGTTGAAATGAACTTTGAAGGTATGTAAGAATTAAATAGACTGGAGGAACCAGTT
>NW_027774632.1:0-293 GCF_054177405.1 Leptonychotes weddellii | reverse complement strand
ACAACAAAAACCAAAGCATGTCCTTCGGGTGATTCATATGTACCCAGAGCTTTAGAAGTAATAGTCAGTCCTAGATAGACCCTGTTCCTTTTCGTCTTCAGAGAGTTTACCTGTAAAGAGCAAACCCTCACTGTTTACACCATTGGTGGTAGCTATCAATTCATTGCCTCTCAGCTCCAAGTCACATTTTCTGTTCAAATGGAATGGCTGCATGGTTTCAGTCTCAGATGATTCATTTAGATTTTCCATCAGATCCTTCTAGAACATAGGATCAAACCATGGGTTGCATCAAC
>NW_027774631.1:0-293 GCF_054177405.1 Leptonychotes weddellii | reverse complement strand
ATTACTTCTGAATTGGATGAAAGAGCTTTGGCTATATTGCTTAAAACTTTATCACAATTGTCTTGTCAGGTATTTATCACCACTTTAGAGACACAAATTATGGATAAAATTAAGCATTACTGGACAAAACCAAGTGTGTTTCACGTGAAACAAGGGGTTGTTGAGTCAATAACCTCTAATAGCGATTAAATCTTATATGCCGTGGTAATTAGGCCACTATCTAACCTGCTTTTATCACCAATAAATGCTATAATAACCGATAAGTTTTTTTGTGAAATAATTGGCATAGAACC
>NW_027774630.1:0-3707 GCF_054177405.1 Leptonychotes weddellii | reverse complement strand
AAAAAAAAAATTAATGCATATCATCTAGTCTGAGGAAAAGGAAAAAGACGGCAAAAAATGAATAAAGTCTTAGAGACCTGTGAGGCATCACCAAGTGCTCCATCATACACATAACAGAAATACCAGAGGAGAACAGAGAAAAGGAAAGGAAAAAAAAAATACCAAAAAGTTTATAAATTTGAGGGCTTGCCCCGCCCCCAGGGGGAGGGGATGCTGAGGCTCCACCCACACACCTTGCATGAAGCCGGTCTGCTCAGAACCATAGCCGCCCCCACTGGTTAAGAGAGGTGTAGGGGCAGCCTGGGGAACTGGCCAGGAACTCCCCTGCTGTGAGTCCCTGGCGGTGAGGCACAGAGAACATCCTGGTGGAGCAGATGGCCCTAAGCTGGGCCCAAGTGTGTGAGATCCTGAGGGAAGAGCTGTACCAGGGCAATGCCTTCCATCACCCTGATACACATATCTTCATCATCATGGGTGCATCAGGCAACTTAACCAAGAAGATCTACCCTACCATCTGGTGGCCGTTCCAGGATGGCCTTCTGCCCAAAGACACCTTCATCGTGGGCTATACCCACTCCCACCTCATAGTGGCAGACATATGAAAACAGAATGAACCTTTCTTCAAAGCCACCCCAGAGGAGAAGCCCAAGCTGGAGGAGTTCTTTGCTTACAACTCCTATGTGCCTGGCCAGTATGATGACACCGCCTCCTATGAGTGCCTCAACAGCCACATGAATGCCCTCCACCAGGGGCAGCAGGCCAACCACCTCTTCTACCTGGCCTTGCCCCCCACTGTCTATGAGGCGGTCACCAAGAACATCCATGACACCTGCATGAGCCAGACAGGCTGGAACCATGTCATTGTGGAGAAGCCCTTCCAGAGAGACTGGCAAAGCTCCAGCTGGCTCTCCAACAACATCTCCTCTTTCTTCTGGGAGGACCAGATCTACCGCATCGACCATTACCTGGACAAGGAGATGGTCCAGAACCTCATGGTGCTGAAGTTTGCCAACAGGATCTTCAGCCCTATCTGGAACCAGGACAACATTGGAGCCCTTTGGCACTGAGGGCCGCAGGAGCTACTTTGAAGAATTTGGGATCATCCAGGATGTAATACAGAACCACCTCCTGCAGATACTGTGTCTGGTGGCAATGGAGAAGCCGGTCTCCACTGATTCCAATGATGTCTGTGATGAGAAGAAGATGTTAAAACGTATCTCAGAGATGCAGGCAAACAATATACTACACTTATTTATTCTCCAGTGTGGCGCCCAAGAATGCAGATAAGGCCGTGCTTATAGTAGGATAGATTCTAGTATCTGGTGCTTAATATTTTTTTGAGTTAATTTGATAAATGAATGAAGAAATGATTGAGTCAGTGTCATTAAAATGAGGATTCTAATTCTCATCCTGCCATTTATAAGGGCAATCCTCTTCCCTGGGCCAGAGTTTTCCTATCTATAGGAGAAAAGGTTTAAGATCAATCCTTTCATTTTATAATTTTGTTAAAGATTTATTCATTTATTTGAGAGAGAGAGAGAGAGCATGAGAGGGGGAGGGGCAGAGGGAAAGGGAGAGAGAGAATCCTCAAGCAGACTCCCCGCTGAGTGTGGAGCCTGAGGTGGGGCTTGATCCCAGGACCCCGAGATCATAGCCCGAGCTGAAATCAAGAGTCAGCCACCCAACCAACTAAGCCACCCAGGCCCCATCAATGATGAGAGAATAATTTTGAAATCTAAAAATTTATAGTCTATTCTCCCACTCAAACATGAGGGCAAAATGAGATTCTCCCATATAAAAAGAATTCCTTTTTCATTTACAGATACTTTATGAAAAAATTATTAGAGGAGTTGTTTCAGAAAGAGGAAAAAACAAGAAAAAGTAATGCAATAGTGATTAGTGAAAGAAAAAACTTTAGTCTAAATAAATGTTAATTTTATGAAAAAATTCAATAATAATCTGGAATGAAAACCACAGATGATATCATCATGGATGGAATGGAGAGCAGCAAAAGCATGCTAAGTTTCCTTTCTCACTAGGAATAGGTAATTATTAACAATAAAAGTGAGAAAAAGATAAATTTAGTTGATATGTCAAAGAACATACAAACAAAACGTAGAAGACTACAAACAGAATATATAAATTCCAAACCATTAAAAGTAATAGAATTTCAATTCCAGTAATCCAACAAAAGGCAGAAAAGTAAATAAAAGAACAAAAAGTAGGTAGGAATAAGTCGTAACCAAGTAGTACTCATAATAAATGTGATGGGTTAAATTTACTTATTGATTGATAGGGATTTTCAGTTTGAACAAATAAAAAAAAAAAAAACTCCAGGAAATATAATCCAGTTACATCTTGTCTCTAAAAGATGCACTTAAAATCTGAAAAGACTGCAAATAAAGGAAAAGAAAATGATATCAAGCAAATTCAAACAGCAAGAAAACAGATTGTGGCAGGCCATGATCAGACTTGCCTTGGAGATCCCTCAAGATAATGTAAATGGAAAATGCCTAGGCCTTGTAGGACAGGCGCAGATAGGAGGAGATTGCCCAGTGCTGACTTAGAAAGAACTCAGGTATCAGGTCAGGGGCCACGCTCTCTGAATTTATGCTGTGTATGTAGAATTGGTCATTTTTGGTGCTGGAGTGAGACCACAATTCTACACTTCTCAAACACCTGCATCTTACTCCATGAAGACCACCAAACTTTGAGCATAACCCTATGAGAAATAAGAGGACAATAGGGAGCACCCAGTTGCCTCAATCAATAGAGGATGTGACTCTGGATCTTGGGGTTGTGAGTTTTGAGCCCCATGTTGGGTGTAGAGATTACTTTAAAAATAAATAAATATTTTATTTTATTTTTTAAAGATTTTATTCATTTGACAGAGAGAGACAGCAAGAGAGGGAACACAAGCAGGGGGAGTGGGAGAGGGAGAAGCAGGCTTCCCGCTGAGCAGGGATTCTGAGATCATGACCTGAGCCAAAGGCAGGCTCAGCCTAATGACTGAGCCACCCAGGTGCCCCTAAAAATAAATAAATATATATTTTTAAAGATTTTATTTATTTATTTGAGAGAGAATGAGATAGAGAGAGAGCATGAGAGGGGGTAGGGTCAGAGGGAGAAGCAGACTCCCCGCTGAGCAGGGAGCCCGATGCGGGACTTGATCCTGGGACTCCAGGATCATGACCTGAGCCGAAGGCAGTCACTTAACCAACTGAGCCACCCAGGTGCCCCTAAATAAATATTTTAAAAATAATAAAATAAAAGGTGTTTTGTTTTAAGCAGCAAAGCAAGGTTTATTGAGCGATAGCAAAGTGAAAATACAAAGCTCCAGAGGAGGGAGGGGACCTGAGAGGGTTGCCACTGGAATTTCTAAGTCTAGGGGTTTTTATGAGCTTGTAGCGGGCAGTTTTAATCAGATTAACCCTCCCTGAGCCTGGCATCCAATCAGGTTTTTGTCACACAGTAAAGGGTGGAGGACTCCTTCCAGGGTGGTGTAAAATCCTTTTAAGGGTGGTTTCCTCGGAGAGAGTCCAAGATGGCAGAGGAGTAGGAGACCTAAATCTCCTCTGGTTCCAGAAATTCAGCCAGATGGTTATCACACCATTCAGAACACCTACGAACTCAACAGGAGATCGAAGAAAAGAATAGCAACAACTCTCTGAACAGAAAAACGACCACTTTCTGGAAGGTAGGATGTG
>NW_027774629.1:0-293 GCF_054177405.1 Leptonychotes weddellii | reverse complement strand
GGCAACAAGGATCTTCCACACAGGGCGGCCAAGTCTTGCCCCTGTACCACCTCTTCCTGAACATGGAGGAAAAGTTCGTTTGGGGCTGATTCCCGAAGAATTCTTCCAGTTCCTTTATCCCAAAACTGGCGTAACAGGACCCTATGTGCTTGGAACCGGACTTATCCTATATTTTCTGTCCAAAGAAATATATGTGATTACTGCAGAGACCTTCTCTGCCATATCAACAATAGGGTTGCTTATCTATGTAGTTAAAAAATATGGTGCCTCTATTGGAGAATTTGCTGATAAAC
>NW_027774628.1:0-293 GCF_054177405.1 Leptonychotes weddellii | reverse complement strand
ATAAGTGCCCTCTGTGTGCTTAGTTGTATCACCTTTATTTTATTTGATTTTCTGTCATTCATATTTTCCCCCAAGCTGCCTGGGCATGTCCGTGGTTTCTCTTTTTATTTTAATTTTTTCCCCAAAAATGCATTTCTGGAATTAGTTATTAATTCTATTGTGTTGCATTTTAATTTGTGTCTTTTTTAAAATTTTTTTTAAGATTTCATGTATTTATTTGAGAAAGAGTGAGCGAGAGAGAGAGAGAGAGAGAGTAGGGGGAGGGGCAGAGACAGAGGGAGAAGCAGACATCC
>NW_027774627.1:0-293 GCF_054177405.1 Leptonychotes weddellii | reverse complement strand
CTTGCTTTCCCCTGGGGGTGGGGGGTGACGTTCATGCCTCTGATCCCAGAATCATTGAATGACCCCCTTCACTGTCAAAATAGTTTTATTTGAATATTTAATTGAATATTTAAATATTTAATTTATTTGAAATTAATAATGATTACTATTATTAGGTGACCCACTTCATTGGATTACCGTGTGAATTAAATGAGTTGGTATAGGTACAATGTTTAAAGCAGTGCCTATCAAAAGTTGACAAGGCAAGAAACGACAAATGTTGGAGAGGTTGTGGAGAAAGGGGAACCCTCTTA
>NW_027774626.1:0-293 GCF_054177405.1 Leptonychotes weddellii | reverse complement strand
GGTCAGTATCGATGGCTCCATCAGCATCACAGACGCAGAGAAGTACACTTACAGATGTAAAGGAAGAACCCAGAGGGTCAAAGGCTCAGTCCCAGAGAAAGACACTAGTAAAGGGAGTAAGTGGCTGAAGAGAGATGTGTCAAGGTGGCAGAGATAACATCTGGAAAAGAGACCATAAATCCTGGAAAGGAAGATTCTGGAAACCAAACATATTGTTACGTAGTAGGGAATTGTCAACATGGCAAAAAAGCAGTAAGATTATCAAGAAATATAATGACAGAAATATAGCTACT
>NW_027774625.1:0-293 GCF_054177405.1 Leptonychotes weddellii | reverse complement strand
AGACTGTAGCACCTGGACTCCTGGCTCTCTGGCTTCCGGATGGGTTAGGCCAATGGAAGGTGGGGCCAATGGATTGAGCCAATGGAAAGCAACAGCAGGAGATCAGAGTGCCATATACTTAAGATAGCAAAGAGTACTTTGCAGGTGTGATTAAATTAAGGATCTTGAGATGGAGAGATTATCCTGGATTATTTGGGTCAGCCCAGTATAATCATCTGGGTCCTTATAAGTGAAATAGGGAGTAAGGAATGTCAGCATGAGACGCGACCAGCTGTTCATGGCTTTGAAGATAG
>NW_027774624.1:0-293 GCF_054177405.1 Leptonychotes weddellii | reverse complement strand
TCAGTCTGCCACTGGTGTATAAAATTAGTCCATAATGGATTCTTTAAACTTAAAGCTTTGCAGCCCTCAGTGCATTAAAATAGTCAAATTTTTGTTTGTTTGTTTGTTTTAAGGGGAGGGGTGAAATAATGCATGGTGCCTGGTAGTGAAAAGCAAAGAATGAAAATGGCATCATAGTAAGTGAAAGAGACTTTAGTGTTGTTTTAGGCTCTTATTTCCTGGACTGTGAAAGCCAGACCAACAAATCAAGACTTGATGCAGAAGAGTGTCAGGTTTTACTGGAAACTTCTATA
>NW_027774623.1:0-293 GCF_054177405.1 Leptonychotes weddellii | reverse complement strand
GATTTTCTCAGTTGCTTAACAACATTATTTTAAAAACTGTATGAAAGAATTCAGATCCATGAATGGCTAAATTAGTCTTTAGGAAAAGAAACTTGTCATATAAGAATTTAAGATGGAATATAATATAATAATAATAATGATAATAATAAAACACAGCATGATACTGTGGTGGCAATTAAAATAAAGGCTCTTTTGTAATTGAAGAGCAAGCTCAGAAATAAAACAGAGGAAACTTGACATATAATAAATGTGGTAACAACAAACCAATAATGAAAGGAACAATTATTAAATAG
>NW_027774622.1:0-293 GCF_054177405.1 Leptonychotes weddellii | reverse complement strand
CTGGGTGGCTCAGTTGGTTAAGCGACTGCCTTCGGCTCAGGTCATGATCCTGGAGTCCCGGGATCGAGTCCCGCATCGGGCTCCCTGCTCGGCAGGGAGCCTGCTTCTCCCTCTGACCCTCCCCCCTCTCATGTGCTCTCTGTCTCTCTCATTCTCTCTGTCTCAAATAAATAAATAAAATCTTTAAAAAAAAAAAAACTAATTCAATGAATTTTCCTGCCTTCTCACTTGCTCCCTTCCCCTCCAATCTATTTTCTACATTGTAGCCAGAGTGATCTTTCTCAAGTACAAAT
>NW_027774621.1:0-293 GCF_054177405.1 Leptonychotes weddellii | reverse complement strand
ATGCAAAGGCAGTATCTCTTAATTTTCATTTTATGATGTATTCTTCAAAAAAATTTCTCTAATGATGATGATCGTATGTTTTTATTTTCTTGGAACTACTGGTGGTGAATTATATTAATATGATTCTAAATATTGGACCATCCTTTGGTCATTATTCCTTAATGTACTATTGGATCCATTTGCTAGTGTTTTATTTAGGATTTTCACATTGATATCCATGAGTGATGTTGACCTGTAGTTTGGGAATGTTTTTTGTGAACTCTTCATCATCTTTTTGTATTAATATTATGATT
>NW_027774620.1:0-3707 GCF_054177405.1 Leptonychotes weddellii | reverse complement strand
CCCCCCAAGGTAGATTCTTAACTGACTGAGCCACCGAGGCATCCCTGCCCAAAGATTTTTAACTATTTGTCTGATTGTTTCTTTTATATAAATTCCTAAATATGTATCATTGGGTCAAGGATAAAGCATGTTTTTGTGGGTTTTTTGATATTTATTTATTTGTTTGACAGAGAGAGAGAGAGCACAAGCAGGGGGGAGTGGGAGAGGGAGAAGCAGACTCTCCGCTGAGCAGGGAGCCCGTTGAGGGACTTGACCCCAGGATGCTGGGATCATGACCCGAGCTACCCACTAGGTCATCCAGGTGCCCCAAGGATAAAGCATGTTTTAAGGCTTTTGATAGATATTGTAAATATTCCTCCAGAAAGGTAGAACCAGCTTATATCTTCACTAACAATATGCGTCCAGTTCCCCCTACCATATTAACATATAACTTCTGCCAACCTGATAGTCAAACAATAGTACCTCTTTGTTGTTTCTATTTGCATTTCTTTTTTCTTTTTTCAATTTGCATTTCTTTGATAGTGAGGTTGGGTACCTTCCACATTTTTATTGGACTTATCCCAATAAAAATGTATCCCATTTTGTAAATTGCCTATTTGTGTCCATACCCATCTTTCTATTAGGGTGCTTACTTCTGTTTTTATTGATTTGAAAGGAGCGTTGGATTTAATCCTTTCGTTGTTGCAGATGTTTGGCATGATGTACTTAAGAAACAAGTATTTAGATCAGCCTGGGGTAGAGGGTTTAAGGAGAAATGCGCCACGTGTTGAAGAAGAGCATGATGGTCTAAACTGCCAGGCTGACGACACTGGGGATGATAAGAGGCTGCGGCATCCCTGAGCCGCACTACAGCACTTGTTCTAGAAGCGGGGATGACTGCAGACACCACACAGCGTCCCCTCCCTTTCAGCAGTGCAGGATGAGCACAGCTTGCTTTTGATCCCAAATCCTAGGTTTCACTGAGACTTCAGCCTTTCTTTGTTTTATGTTAACACATGTTCCTCAGATACATTGCTGTCAATTTTATTTATTGAGGTACAATCAAATCTGCAACCAACATTGAGGGAGGGGAACTTTCCAAACATAATCTAGAATCCGGTTAGAAGAAAAACAGGGGAATAGCACTACTTTTGAAAAAAATAAAAAGGTAATGCTGCGGGGGACCAGCTGTGTCAGGTAATTAAACAAAGCCACAGCAGTTAAATGAGTAGTTTTGGCTTCGACTAGATAGATGAATGAAATAGACTTGAGACCCAGAAGTAGACACTGTATTTACAATGATTTCATGGGTGATAAAAAGGAGGTATTACAAATCAGTGCAGGGAGAAAGGTGATCTAACAAATAATTTGGGGGAGGAAGCCAACTCACATTAACCATACACCAAAGTATCTTTTTTTAAGTAAACTCTACCCCCAATGTGGGGCTTGAACTCAGGACCCTGAGATCAAGAGTCACACGTTCTACAGACTGGGCCAGCCAGGCACCCCCACCAAAGTATTTTTAAAAGTAAGAATTCCAGGGACACCTGGGTGGCTCAGGTCATGATTCCAGGGTCCTGGGGGATCCAGTCCCACATGGGGCTCCTTGCTCAGTGGGGAGTCTGCTTCTCCCTCTGCCTGTCACTCCCCCTGCTTGTGCTCACGTGCATGCTCTCTCTCTTCTCTCTCTCTCTGACAAATAAAAAATAAATCTTAAAAGAAGACTTCCAAAAAATAGTAAGCAGATTGTTGGAGAAATGGGAGCCGAGAAAACCACATTTTCTTAAAATAAACACAAAACAAAAAACTGCCACGTTCTTCTTTAAAGCCAAAATACTTGAGTCAAAGGTTGTTCTTCCCAAGAGAAGCTTGGACAGGTCTTAAGTTCAGAGTCTACAAATAAAAAATCAAAGTGGTCTACCGGGCAAATATCAGGGTAATTTGATAAGGAAACCCATTAGCAAAGCCTGCACAGTTGCCAAACAACCCCTCCTCTTTCAGCAACTAGTTAATACAGAACTAGGAAAAATACCTTCAGGTTTCTGGGGAAAACAATTTTTTTTTATAAAGAAGCCCATGCCAGGTCAAGTTAATACTGCGAGTGAGTGTAAAAGAAAGCTATTTCAGACATACAAGAATCAGAAAATTTCTAATCCTGTGAGCAAAAACCTCACAAGGGAGTACTCGCCAAAGAAAAAAATTAACAGCAGCTGAGTGTGATCCACAAGTGAAAGAAATAAAGAAAAAAAATCAGAAAAACTTATTAGAAATTGGTGCTTGAAAGATTTTTCGTAAACATACAATTAAAATGCTGTTTATTGGTTTTCACTTTCTAGAATGGAAGACTTAATTGCACTGATAGGACAGAAAATATTGTAAACCTTGACAACGTGAAGTAACAAAAAATGGTAGGTGGAGGAGGGAGGGAGGAGGGGGAGTCCAGGAAAGTGAGCTCATGTCCTCATTCTTCATAGAGGACAATCAATAGGACCGCCGAAGGCGATAAATCAAGACATAGATGTTTAAGTATGTTGCTTAAAGTCATAAGGGAGGGGCGCCTGAGTGGCTCAGTCGTTAAGCAGCTGCCTTCAGCTCAGGTCATGATTCCAGGGTCCTGGGATCGAGTCCCACATTGGGTTCCCTGCTCAGCAGGAAGCCTGCTTCTCCCTCTCCCACTCCCCCTGCTTGTGTTCCCTCTCTCGCTGTGTCTCCTCTGTCAAATAAATAAATCTTAAAATAAATAAATAAAGTCATACGGGAGTTCCGGAAAAATGAAAAGTAATAATAGAGCTAACCAAATCAGGAGGTACAGGTGGGAGGTCACATGAATTGATTAACCCCCCAAGCCTGGAGTCACCAGGTGCTGTCTACTAAAGGTGCAACTCATCCTTCAATGCTTACCACCCCAGAAACTACTACCAGAAGCTTCAGGGAATCAAACGAGCTGGAGGGAGGAGAGCTGACCTTTTGTTTCGTATCCTTCAAGATTTAATTATTTTTATCTATAACGTGCTTCCATTTTTTGTTTAGTAAAAAAACTGTATTGATAACCATTTTACAAACTTAGGGTGATCTGTAACAGTAGAGCGTGTAGCAGTTTAAAAGATGAGGTAGTGACGTAGAAAGGGGTCCACAATATATTTAAATGAAAAAGGGCAATTTGTAGAAAGATAGGACTATGATTCTAGTTGTATAAAAAAAATAGTTTATATACATGTTTGTATATTCGTAGAAAATGCCCAGGAGGATATAGACTAAATCATTGTGACACCCTCTGGGGATTTTGGGGGCTGGGAAAAGAATGGGGACTTTAACCTTTTCTGATTCTATCCTATTTGGAAGACTTTTTTTTTTTTTAAGAAAGAAGTATTCATTGTACAATTTTAAGTTTGTCTTTTAAAAAAATTAAAGTGATATTGGGGCGCCTGGGTGGCTCAGTTGGTTAAACGACTGCCTTCGGCTCAGGTCATGACCCCAGGGTCCTGGAATCAGTCCCACGTCTGGCTCCCTGCTCAGTGGGGAGCCTGCTTCTCCCTCTGCCTCTGCCTCTCCCCACTGCTTGTGCGCACTCTCTCTCTCAAAAATAAATAAATAAAATCTTTTAAAAAAAAATATTTTATCTGTTCATTTGACAGAGCGAGAGCGAGAGCACAGGCAGGGGGCGGGGGCGACAGAGGCAGAGGGAGAAGCAGGCTCCCCACTGAGCAGGGAGCCCGATGCGGGGCTCG
>NW_027774619.1:0-293 GCF_054177405.1 Leptonychotes weddellii | reverse complement strand
GCCCTTGGGATGGTCGCTAAACAGGATGCCTCTCTTCTCACCTTTTGCCCCACTCCCAGAGTCTGCAGTAAGGATAGCTCCCCTGAGTTAGAATCCCCTACACAAAGAGAGTAGCATCCCAGGCAACAGAGCAGGGAGGGGACAGGGAAGCTCCCTGAGGACAGGTGTGCCCAGGGTGCCCACTGCACGAGGCAGCACCCGGCATTCTTCATAGCTGTGCGGGCTGCGCCTGGGCTGGTGCATTTGTAGCTAGCCCTACAGAGAGCCCTCGGGCCAGGGAATGGGTCTGTCTC
>NW_027774618.1:0-293 GCF_054177405.1 Leptonychotes weddellii | reverse complement strand
ATTAGGGTCTTAGTAATTGGGTGGCTTTCCCTTTTCTGGTCAGTAAGTTCTGCTATTATATAACTTGTTACCTCAGCCTTTTCATTGTATGTAATTTTTTTTTTTTTTAACAAAAGGTTTATCATGTTTGTTTTGAGATTCCAGTAGTATCTTTAACTTGTCAGACGACTTACATACAGTTGCATGCTTTCTTTTTTTTAATTTTTTTTTAAAGATTTTATTTATTTATTTGAGACAGAGAGAATGAGAGAGACAGAGAGCACATGAGAGGGGGGAGGGTCAGAGGGAGAAGC
>NW_027774617.1:0-293 GCF_054177405.1 Leptonychotes weddellii | reverse complement strand
GGGGAGCCTGATGCAGGGCTGGATCCCAGGACACTGGGATCATGACCCGAGCCGAAGGCAGACGCTTAACGACTGAGCCACCCAGGCGTCCCCAGAGTAGATTTCTTATCCTCGGTTTACCCTCTGGGTTGGGAGGCACAGGCTAGTCAAAGCACTTAATATCTCACAGTAGGGCAGGGGCTGAGATGCAGCACAAAGGCAAATCTGGGCTCTCGCTGTTTCAGCCCAGCATGGAGACACCTCTGGGATTTGTGTCTGTTCAGTCTTGACTTAGCGCATCCCCTTGTTCCCCA
>NW_027774616.1:0-293 GCF_054177405.1 Leptonychotes weddellii | reverse complement strand
AACGACTGAGCCACCCAGGCGCCCCCATAATGTTTTTTTAAAAATATATATATCAGCTGAAAATATATTATCAGCTGAAGTGTTTATCAAGGACTGTCCTTGCTTCCCACTCCTTAAATGCAATGATTCACCTTTGACCAATAAGGTGTAACATTTCATTGTTCATTCCAGATGACTGTCTTTCTTTCTTTTTTTTTTTAAGATTTTTATTTATTTGACAGAGAGAGACACAGCGAGAGAGAGAACACAAGCAGGGGGAGTGGGAGAGGGAGAAGCAGGTTTCCGGCAGAGCA
>NW_027774615.1:0-293 GCF_054177405.1 Leptonychotes weddellii | reverse complement strand
ATATACTTTATACCACAATAAAAGTAAAAGCCACTGGATTCCAAAGGCTTAGTACAAAAAAATAAAAATAAATAGACAAACAAACAAACAAACAAAAAACCTCATTAGTGGGGCACCTAGGTGGCTCAGTTGGTTAAGTATCTGACTCTGGTTTCAGCTCAGGTTGTGATCTCAGGGTTGGGAGACTGAGCCCTGCATCGGGCTCCACACTCAGCGGAGAGTCTGCTTGAGATTCTCTCCCTCTCCCACTGCCCCTCCTCCCCCTCAAATAAATAAATAAATCTTTAAAAAAA
>NW_027774614.1:0-293 GCF_054177405.1 Leptonychotes weddellii | reverse complement strand
GGGAGAGGGAGAAGCAGGCTTCCTGCCAAGCAGGGAGCCCGATGTGGGACTCGATCCCAGGACTCTGGGATCATGACCTCAGCCGAAGGCAGACGCTTAACGACTGAGCCACCCAGGCACCCCTGGGATTTGTAATGTTTTTTTTTTTTTAAAGATTTTATTTATTTATTTGAGAGAGAGAATGAGAGAGAGAGAGCACATGAGAGGGGGGAGGGTCAGAGGGAGAAGCAGACCCCCTGCTGAGCAAGGAGCCCGATATGGGACTCGATCCCGGGACTCCAGGATCATGACCT
>NW_027774613.1:0-293 GCF_054177405.1 Leptonychotes weddellii | reverse complement strand
CTCGTCAGCTCATTCTGCAACCGGGGACATGCTGAGAAGAGCTAAAAATTCTCTGCACTATTGACCCAACCCATGGCCAGTCTGTAAAGCTCAACCACAGCCACAACACAGTCGGGCCTAATAGATGGGGATAATATTGCTTTGTTTAATCAGCAAGTATTTATTGAGCACCAACAACATGCCAAGCACTTAACCAGACACTGATGATACCAGGGAGGAAAATGAGGTCCCTAAGATCATGGAGCTTATTATTTATTTGTAGAGAGAGAAACAGGCAGCTAATCAAATAAATA
>NW_027774612.1:0-293 GCF_054177405.1 Leptonychotes weddellii | reverse complement strand
TGTGGTTTTACATGAATTACATTACGTAACTTTCCTATTTAAAACCTTACTAAGGGGGCGCCTGGGTGGCTCAGTTGGTTAAGCGACTGCCTTCGGCTCAGGTCATGATCCTGGAGTCCTGGGATCGAGTCCCGCATCAGGCTCCCGGCTCGGCGGGGAGCCTGCTTCTCCCTCTGACCCTCCCCCCTCTCATGCTCTCTCTATCTCATTCTCTCTCTCAAATAAATAAATAAAATCTTTAAAAAAATAAAAAGTAAATAAATAAAACCTTACTAAGGTTTCATTTGCTTTGA
>NW_027774611.1:0-293 GCF_054177405.1 Leptonychotes weddellii | reverse complement strand
GCACTCAGCACCCCATTCTCTTGTTCGCCCGTGGGTGAGTGGCAGGCAGGGTGATGCGGGGGGCGGTCTCTGGGGGGGATGGGACGCTCTGCCCGGAGCTCGTGCTGGTTGCGGGACCCACGGGTCTATGGGTCTGTCCGCCTCCTGCGTTCTTTCAGCCTGAGGCACCGTTCGCTTCTGTCGGCCCCTCACGGAGAGACACTTAGCCTTCTCTCTCCTCCTGGCCCCGGGAACTTACTTACAGAAGTACCTTAAACACGCTCTGGGAGGACAAAGCAGACTCAGGTGTATTT
>NW_027774610.1:0-293 GCF_054177405.1 Leptonychotes weddellii | reverse complement strand
TTCTTTTTCTAGCTCCATTAGATGTAACATTAGGTTGTTTGAGACTCTTCTTGCTTCTTGAGGTAGGCCTGTATTCGTATAAACTTCCCATTTAGAACAGCTTTTGCTACATCCCAAATACATTTACAGTTCTGCACTGTATTTACTGGAAAAAATGTGAGTGATGAGGCACCTGGGTGGCTCAGTTGTTGAGCGACTGCCTTCGGCTCAGGTCATGATCCTGGAGTCCCAGGTTCGAGTCCCACATCGGGCTCCCTGCTCAGCAGGAGTCTGCTTCTCCCTCTGACCCTCCC
>NW_027774609.1:0-3708 GCF_054177405.1 Leptonychotes weddellii | reverse complement strand
AAAAAAAAAATCAAAAGATATTTTAATTCTGTATAACAAAAAACACTCTTGAAAATACAATTCTCAAAATGATATCTTCACAAACACCAAATATCTAGGAATAACTATAATAAAATGTCTAATATTTCTTCAGCTAATAACAATAAATGTCATTGGGGAAATTACAGATGTTTACTAAATGGTGGAATATATCACACTTATATATTGGGAAACTGAATATTTTAAAGGCATCAGTGTATCCCCATTCCATAAATGTATAGGTCTATAGATTCAGTGAATCTCAAATAAACATCTCAAAGGCTTTTTATTTCTAAGTTTTTGGTTCAACTTGACCAGCTGATTCTATTTTTTAATGGAAATATAGAAACTAGAATAGCCAAGATACCTTCACAGAAGAAAATGCAAGATAAATGGATTTACTGTACCTAATTTCAAGACTTCATATTAAATCACATGAAATACATTTAACATTACCACAAAATTGGAAAACTAATTTGATGGAAGAGATGCACACATATACAGTCATTTTTAGTTTTGACATATTTCCACTGCAGAGCAGTGGATTAAAGACAGTCTTTCAATAAATGGTGTGGTTTTCTTTGAAAACCCATATAGAAAGAAATAATAAAGCATGACCTCTTCATGTTGTATCAAATTAATTCCAGGTAGGTTGTAGATCTAAATCCACAATAAAATGATAAAATTTTGGTTCTAATGGTGGTGCAAGATGGTGGTAAAGGGAGATCATAAATTTACCTCCCCCCATAGACAAAACAAACTACAGCTACTTATGTAACACTTCCTTTGGAAAAATAATTGAAAACTAGCTGAATAGCTTCTCCACAACAAAGGATAAGAGGGCCACATAGAGGTGGGTAGGAGAGGCAGATACACAGTATCACCAAAAAACCCACTCCCCAAATGGTGACGCACAATCAGGAGGAAATCTCACAAATATATTGCTTCTCTCTGAAGAGTAAGGACTCTGTGCACCATACCAGGCACCCCCAACTCTTGGGAACTGCACCAGACTGATGAGCACTCAAAACATCCCGCTTTGAAAATCAGTGGGATCTCGTCTGAGAGAACTATAGAGCTGTAGGAGATGGAGATTCTGCTCTTAAAGAGCTTATGTGCAGACTCACTCACCTCAGGAAACAGTGCAAAAGTAATAATTTGAAAGATACATAGACCATATGAGGAAATTTATTTGCTTATCTTAAAGCATCTACCAGAGAGACAAGAATCTGTTAGAATTTTCTGTAAGGACCAAGGTTCTGGCAGGTGCCACTATTTGCATTCTCCCTCTACCTTGCTAGTGTAGGGGTAGGGGCATACCCCACCCCTGCACTGTTTCCTGGCCCCACCCAAGCTGGAGTTCCACCAAGGCCACACAAGTGGTACCTTTTGGCTGCCTGGCTCTGGTGGCCAGGGCGATTGTGATTCTGGGCCCTGAGGTTCTGAACTGATTGAAAAGACATTATTGGCAGGCTACCACTCCAAGGGCACTACACAGAAGATTAAAATACATCCCCGGTCTTCCTGTGAAAAAACCCTATTTACTTGTCTTGGAGCTTCAGTCTGAGGGGCAGGTTCAGGCTTATCACACATCTAGAGTCTATGGAATTGTTCTCAGGGAACTTAGGCAAGGGGACAGGATCTTTGCATCCTCCTTGACCTCACTACAACTCACCAGGACCTCTGAGAAAGGAACCCATACACTCATCTGGAACTCTGATTTTTGAAACTATCACCAATGGAACATCTCCAGATCAGCTGGTCTGGAGGCCAGCAGTCCCACAGAACTGTATATGTTTGCATACCTTACAAGCTGCACTGTGAAGGTATAGCTTCCAATCATCCTGAAATTAGTGCTGCCTGTGGTTCCTCCCTCTGGAACACACACAGGCCTTGGCACATGCTCAACAACTGGCTCCTAATGAGGATAAATCAGGCTGTTTGACAATCAAAAAATTTCCAGAGACAACCAAGGGCTAGGACAAGGTTCATCACTTACACAAGGCCATTACTTCAAGATTAGAAGAGATGACAGTTTTGCCTAATATATAGACACATATGGAGAGTCAAGTGAAATGAGAAGATTGAGGAATATGTTCCAAAGTAAAGAACAAGTTAAATCACCAGAAATTAACTTACATGAAATGGAGCTAAGAAAAATATCATGATTTCAGTTATATGTGAAATTAGAAAGAAGAAAGAAACAAAACAAAACAAAACAAAAATTCATAGATACAGAGAATACATTGGTGGATGCCAGAGGTTTTGGGGTGTTGGTGAAATGGGTGAAGAGGATCAAGAAATATAAACTTCCAGGTACAAAATAAATAAGTCATGGGGATGTGATATATAGCATGGTGGATGTATTCAATAATGTATTGCATAGTTGAAAGTTGCTGAGAATAAATCTTAAAAGTTCTCATTACAAGAAAAAAAAATTGTGACTTTTTATGGTGACAGAGAGCAACTAGACTTACTGTGGTGATTATTTCACAATGTATATAAATATCAAATCAATATGTATACACCTGAAACCGATATAATGTTTTACATCAATTATACTTTAATAAAAAGTAATAATATCTATAAAAATAATGTAATAGAAAATCTTTATAATCACTTTCCCTCCACACTACCATCCCTATGCATGTCTGAAGTAGTAAGTGATATCTTACTCATGAGACAAAATAAGTTTTTCATAGAGGAAAGTATTGCTAAATTGAATTATGTTAAAATAAGAACTATTTGTCAAAAGTCAAATTAACAAAGCGAAAAAACAAATGACCAGTAGACATATGAAGATAATTGGAAATGGAAATTAAAAATTGCAGCTGTATATTGCAACAAACAAAAAGATCGACAAGACATGCTGGAGACGATGGAGAACTGCTGGATCTCCGTTATATTGCTGATGGTGACATAAAGTGATGCAGTCATTTTGGAAGAAGATTTGGCAGTATCCATATAGTTGACATATGTATACTCAACGAGTCAGTAATTCCACTTGTTGGTAGGTATGTGTTCAACAGAAGTGCATACACATATGTACCAAAAGGCAATTACATGAATGCTCATTGCAGCATCATAGTCCCAAACTGGAAATACCCAGAGGCATTTCCAAAGTTGAGTGGATACATAATTATTGCAATAATACTACAAATATATGCCATATGGCTATTAAAATAAATGAATATGAATTATATACAAAGAATAAATCTCACAAACATAATATTGAACAAAAGAAGCGAATTAAAACAATATATAGTCTCTTTTTCCACTTATATGAAATTAAAAAAAAGGTATATATATATATTTTAAAATTCAAGATAATAATTGCTTTTGAGGAGGGTATGTTGTTATCAGAAAGAGACACAAGTAGGAAAAGTGATATTTGTTCTATTTCTTTCTTTTTTTTTTTTTTAGAAGCACACTGCAATAGTTAATTTTATTTGTTCAAGGGCTCATATTGCAAGCATTAAACCAAGCATGGACTTTGATTTTGTGAGCCCAGATTCACATATTTAGGAAGATAAAAGCAAACTGTGATCCACGTATATGGATGAAAAACTAAAGGCTCACAGTTAATCACATCGTAGTTTTAAATTTCTACAGCCTAGAAGCCAGAAGTCACAGATCTTTTAGGTCTTTCTGGATGTCCCACAAGGTATCTGCACTTTTCTTGAGCTGGGC
>NW_027774608.1:0-293 GCF_054177405.1 Leptonychotes weddellii | reverse complement strand
TGTAGAAGTGATTTTGCATTGGCTGTTCCTCTGTAGGATCAAGGAAAATTACCTGCTCTTCCTTTGAGTGTTGATATATGTTGACCAATTTTTGCAACTGTTTATTATTTCCGTGTCTTTGCAAATTTTTTTTAACAACAGCTTCATTGGGTTATAATTCACAAACCATAAAATTCACCCACTTGAAGTGAAGAGTTCAAAGTTTTTCATATATGCACAGAATTGCCTTTGCAGATTTTTGCCAGTACACTTTTCTTTCCTCTTTCTACTGTGTAGCCCTAACCCTTTCATAT
>NW_027774607.1:0-293 GCF_054177405.1 Leptonychotes weddellii | reverse complement strand
CCCCATGGTTGGGGGCTGATGAGCTGACACTGGGGGAATTGAATCTGAAGAGGCAAGTGAATCCAGAACCTCAGTAAGCTAAGAGGCAAGTGGAATCTCTCTGGCCCATGTTCAAGGTCCATCATCAGAAATCCCACTACATCCCAGAGTTCCATCACACCCAGAAGGCCATTAGCAGACAACTCCATGAACACTCCCTGAAAGAAGGTTGGGTGGGTAACACCTGATTGCCAAATGGAAAAAAACAAGATTATTAGAGTGTCACCTGCAATGTATTCAGATTCCAGACTCCA
>NW_027774606.1:0-293 GCF_054177405.1 Leptonychotes weddellii | reverse complement strand
CCTTGCCCACCTGCTGCACCACCAGCCGCCTGCTGCAGCCCTTGGCCTCCACGTGCACTTTGGAGCTCGCACTCAGCTTCTTCCCATCCTTGTACCACGTCACCTCTGTCTGGGCCTGGGCCACCTCACAGCTCAGGGTGGCGCTGGCCCCCGCCTTGGCCTGCACCTCACTGCGTGCTGGCTGCTCCTTGGCAAACACGGCCGAGGGCTCTGGGGACAGAGAGGGATGAAAAGGTTAAGAGACACAGAGCTGGTACTGCCTAGGTCACAGGGATGAAAGCTTCAGAGTTCAG
>NW_027774605.1:0-293 GCF_054177405.1 Leptonychotes weddellii | reverse complement strand
AAGGATAGAATGTTTTACTTTGGAAAAGTTAAAGGATTTAAAGAAAATAGAATACATCCAGGAGGGGGGAAAGATGGCGGAGGAGTAGGGGACCCTATTTCAACTGGTTCCCAGAATTGAGCTGTATATCGACCAGACCACTCTGAGCACCCACGAAACCAGCCTGAGATATAAGAAGATCTGGATCTCTACAAACAGAATATCGCAGGCGGTTGGTTTTGAGGTACGAAGCGGAGAGCCGTGATTCTGCGGGCAGATATTGGAGGATAAACAGTGGCGGGAGGGTGCCTGGA
>NW_027774604.1:0-293 GCF_054177405.1 Leptonychotes weddellii | reverse complement strand
CCCTGGGCAGGAGACTGGAGTGCTCTGGGTGACAGAGCTCCTTTCCCATGGAGCCAGGGCCTGGAGGGGCCCGAGTGTGGACACAGAGCAGTTTGTCACGTTTTCTTGGGCCTGTGGACCGATCCTGAGGAAGGGCACCCACTGGATGACCCAGGCCAGACCCCCACGTGGCTGAGAACTCACTGGGGAGACGGGGGGGGCCAGGGGGCCCACAGGGCTGCCCCGCAGCAGCCAGGCACGTGCTGCTCCCTGTGCCCAGCAGGTGCCCGACTCCCAGAGCTCCCAGAGATCCA
>NW_027774603.1:0-293 GCF_054177405.1 Leptonychotes weddellii | reverse complement strand
AACTTTAGCTTGTTAAAGAATCATGCTTTCCTTACTCTAGAGAATTCACATATACGCTGCGGTGAATCATTCCCAAGATCACCTCTACACGCACACATGACCAAACTTAGAAACAAAAAGTACCTTGTGGGGGTGGAGATTGGGTCTGATATTTTCAATATTTAAGATCAGTTGAGAAAGAAAAAATAGCCATTATTCATCTGTTGGGGTTTCTCTAAGAGGGACATCTAGTCTTTAATAGATTTTCAGTTGCCGTTACATTGGAATGGAGTCCATGTTGGCTGGTCTGAAGG
>NW_027774602.1:0-293 GCF_054177405.1 Leptonychotes weddellii | reverse complement strand
GTCATGCACAGCCAGAGAATTTGACAGACATTAATGAACAAAACAAAGACCCCGCTTTCAAGGAGCTTATAAGCAAGCAGGGAGAAATAGACAACAAACAAAATAAATAAGTAAAATTGCATAAAATTGTAGGAGGTGATGATAGCTATGAAAAAGGAAAAACTAGGACAGGGTAAGAAAAAGGGAGACCCAGGAGGCAGGGGAAAGGGGGAACAGGGTGGAGGTGGGGAGTCGGGCAAACTGCTCTGCCATCGGTGGGGGTGGGCCTGCTGAAGAAGGCAAGGTTGAGTGAA
>NW_027774601.1:0-293 GCF_054177405.1 Leptonychotes weddellii | reverse complement strand
TGGTTTTCTCCATCATTTGTCCCACTTTGCCTACTGGTGTCCTGGGGAAGGAAACATGGAAAGTAGAACAGAAACTCTCACATCTGAGGAGCCCTTAGGCTGCCCTCGCCCTGAGTCACACGATGACGTGGCAGAGACTCTGTGCTGGACAGAGTTGTCCTCAGGATTTGGGGGCCTTGTCTCATGTCTTCCGGCCCCCAGGCCTGTGTTGTTGCCTCTTGGAGTTTTCAGGGTGTCTGCCCTTCCACCCTCTTTCTGACATTTCATTGTGATGTGTCCCGGTGTGGGTCTCC
>NW_027774600.1:0-293 GCF_054177405.1 Leptonychotes weddellii | reverse complement strand
CATTGTTGCAAAAACAAGGTTTCAGTCTTTTTTATGGCTGAGCAATATTCTGCTGTATATCTATATCTACCTATCATCTATCAACTATCTATCTTCTATCTATCTATCTATCTATCATCTATCTATCATCATGTATCATCTATCTATCTATCTATCATCTATCTATCATCTGTCTATCACATCTTTATCCATTCATCAGCTGATGGACACTTGTGCTGTTTCTATAGTTTGACACTTCTAGATAATGCTACTATGAACATCAGAGTGCATTTATCACTTTGAATTAATGTGCT
>NW_027774599.1:0-293 GCF_054177405.1 Leptonychotes weddellii | reverse complement strand
TTTGCAGAGGACGGAGCCGTCCCCACCCAGGTGCCTTGGCCCCCAGCTCCCCCCGGTTCTGCCCAGAGCATAAGTGACCGGCGGCCCCACTCCATCTTGCAGTGGAGCGTGACCGCACCCTGGGCCACCAGGAGCCCCACTGGAAGGAGTTCCGCTTCGACCTGACCCAGATCCCAGAGGGCGAGGCAGTCACGGCCGCTGAGTTCCGGATTTACAAGCTGGCCAGCGCCCACCTGCTCAACAGGACCCTGCACGTCAGCATGTTCCAGGTGGTCAGGGAGCAGTCCAACAGG
>NW_027774598.1:0-3708 GCF_054177405.1 Leptonychotes weddellii | reverse complement strand
GATGGGTTAGCCCGGTGATGGGTATTAAGGAGGGCACATACTGCATGGAGAACTGGGTGTTATACGAAAACAATGGATCATGGATCAACACATCAAAAACTAATGATGAACCTCCATATTGTTTTCCAGAGTGGCTGCACCAGCTTGAATTCCCACCAACAGTTAGGAGGGTTCCCCATTCTCCGCATCCCTGCCAACATGCATAAACAATGAATCATGGAACACTACTTCTAAAACTAATGATGTAATGTATGGTGATTAACATAACAATAAAAAATTTAAAAAAACTAATGATGTATGGGAACTAACATAACATAATAAAATTAAAAAGTGTAAAAAAAATAAAAATAAAATATAAAAAATGGGCAGAGACTTGAATAGATATTTTTTCAAAGAAGACATATAAATGGTCAACAGACATATGAAGATGCTCAACATGACTAATCATCAGGGAAATATAAATCAAAACCACAATGAGATATCACCTCATACCCATCAGATGTCTAGAATCAGAAAGACAAAAAATAACAAGGGTTGGCAAGGATGTGGAGAAACAGAATCCCTGGCACACTGTTGGTGGGAATGCAAACTGATGGAGCCACTGAGGATATGAGCATAGAGTTTCCTCAAAATATTAAAAATATAACTACCATATGATCCAGTAATTCCACTACTGGGTATTTACCCAAAGAAAGTGAAAACACTAATTTGAAAAGATATATATAGGAAACAAACTGAGGGTTGCTGGAGGGGCGGTGGGTGGGGGATGGGGTAACTGGGTGAAGGGCATTAAGGAAGGCAGGTGGTGTGATGAGCACTGGGTGTTATATGCAACTGATGAATTATTGAACACTACATCTGAAGCTAATGATGTACTATATGTTGGTTAATGGAATCTAAATCTTTTTTTTTTTAAAGATTTTATTTATTTGACAGAGAGATAGGGAGAGAGGGAACACAAGCAGGGGGAGTGGAAGAGGGAGAAGCAGGCCTCCCGTGGAGCAGGGAGCCCGATGCGGGGCTCGATCCCAGGACCCTGGGATCATGACCTGAGCTGAAGGCAGACGCTTAATGACTGAGCCATCCAGGCGCCCCAATGGAATCTAAATCTTAAAAAAAGAAAGAAAAAATGAAAAGATATATGTACCCCTATATTTATTGCATCATTATTTACAATAGCCAAGATATGGAAGAAAGTCAAGTATCCATCCATAGATGAGTGGATTAAAAAAAGTGGTGTATATATACTAAGGAATATTACCTAGCTATAAAAAAGAATGAGATCTTGCCATTTGCCAATACATGGATGGACATAGAGTGTATGTAAGTGAAGTAAATGAGATAGACAAAGACAAATATATTATTTTACTCATATGTGGAACTTAAGAACCAAACAAATGAATAAACAAGGGAAAAAGGGACAAACAAACAAACAAACAGACTCTTAAATATAGAGAACAAACTGGTGGTTGCCAGAAGGAAGATGGGTAGGAGGATGGGTGAAATTGATAAAGAGGATTAAGACTCCACTTGGGATGAGCACTGTATAATGTATAGAACTGTTGAATCAATTTATTGTACACTTGAGACTAATATAACAATGTATATACTTCAATTATTTAAAAAAAAAAAACCCTCCTCTCTGGGAGTTACTGGCTCTCTGGAGCATGACAGGGAGGGAGCACAAAGATGGCTTCCACTGGCTGGAGCAAGGAGGAGGAAGAGTATAGAGATAGTGCCCACTGGGAAAGAAAAAGAAATAAAAGCATTTTATTTTTTTTAAAAAGAAAGCTAATGCTTTCCAGCTGGAGCAATAAAAGTGAAAGTGCAAAAATGGTGCCCAACAGTCACCATCCTGGAGAGAATACTTGCAGGTCCTTAAAATGGTGCCAAATATCTACTCTTTAGAGTCATGCTCAAAAGTAAACAAATGACCCTCTCCCGCACAAAGTCCAGGGGTCCCTTGACCAGCCAATGCTGCACTGGGTCCTGGGGTGGGTGAGTATGAGAGTACAAAGCCTTTAATAGTCATTTTTCAGATCACTATAGTCTTGTGGATATCATGCATATGAGCCCCACTTTTTTTTATTTTATTATGTTATGTTAATCACCATACATTACATCATTAGTTTTTGATGTAGCGTTCCATGATTCATTGTTTGCATATAAAACCCAGTGCTCCATGCAGTACATTCCCTCCTTAATACCCATCACAAGGCTAACCCATCCCCACACCCCCCTCCCCTCTAGAACCCTCATTTTGTTTCTCAGAGTCCATAGTCTCTCATGGTTCGTCTACCCCTTCGATTTCCCCCCCCTTCATTCTTCCCTTCCTGCTATTTTCTTCTTCTTCTTTTTTTTTAACATATAATGTATTATTTGTTTCAGAGGTACAGGTATGTGATTCAACAGTCTTACACAATTTACAGAGCTCACCATAGCACACACCCTCCCCAATGTCTATCACCCAACCACCCCATCCCTCCTAGCCCCCACCACTCCAGCAACCCTCAGTTTGTTTCCTGAGATTAAGAATTCCTCATATTAGTGAGATAATATGATACATGTCTTTCTCTGATTGACTTATTTCGCTCAGCATAATAATTCCTAGGTATCTTATGGTTTTCGGTGCAATTGTAAATGGGATCGACTCCTTAATTTCTCTTTCTTCTGTCTTGTTGTTGGTGTATAGGAATGCCACTGATTTCTGTGCATTGATTTTATATCCTGCCACTTTACTGAATTCCTGTATGAGTTCTAGAAGTTTGGGGTGGAGTCTTTTGGGTTTTCCACATAAAGTATCATATCATCTGCAAAGAGTGAGAGTTTGACTTCTTCTCTGCCAATTTGAATGCCTTTTATATCTTTTTGTTGTCCGATTGCTGTGGCTAGGACTTCTAATACTATGTTGAATAACAGTGGTGATAGTGGACATCCCTGCCAAGTTCCTGACCTGAGGGGGAAAGCTCTCAGTTTTTCCCCATTGAGAATGATATTCGCTGTGGGTTTTTCATAGATGGCTTTTATGATATTGAGGTATGTACAGGTATAGTATCCCTATACTCTGAAGAGTTTTGATCAAGAAAGAATGCTGTACTTTGTCAAATGCTTTTTCTGCCTCTATTGAGAGGATCATATGGTTCTTGTTCTTTCTTTTACTAATGTATTGTATCACTTTGATTGATTTGCAGATGTTGAACCCACCTTGCAGCCCAGGGATAAATCCCACTTGATCATGGTGAATAATCCTTTTAATGTACTGTTGGATCCTATTGGCTAGTATTTTGGTGGAATTTTTGTTTCCATGTTCATCAGGGATATTGGTCTGTAATTCTCCTTTTGGATGGGGTCTTTGTCTCGTTTGGGGATCAAGGTAATGGTGGCCTCATAAAATGAGTTTGGAAGTTTTCCTTCCATTTCTATTTTTTGGAACATTTTCAGAAGAATAGGTGTTAATTCTTCTTTAAATGTTTGGTAGAATTCCCCTGGGAAGCCATCTGGCCCTGGGCTTTTGTTTCTTGGGAGATTTTTGATGACTGCTTTAATTTCCTTAGTGGTTATAAGTCTGTTCAGGTTTTCTATTTCTTCCTGGTTCAGTTTTGGTAGCTGATACATCTCTAGGAATGCATCCATTTCTTCCAGATTATCTAATTTGCTGGCATAGAGTTGCTCATAATATGTTCTTATAATTGTTTGTATTTCTTTGGT
>NW_027774597.1:0-293 GCF_054177405.1 Leptonychotes weddellii | reverse complement strand
AAATAAATAAATAAAATCTTAAAAGAAAAAAATACATACGTACATACACATCTTCCCTAACATGGTGGTGCCTCCTCTCAATGTCCTCATTTCCTTTTTTTTTTTTTTAGAATTTATTTATTTGAGAGAGAGAGTGTGTGTGCACATGTGCACATGTCAGCAGGGGGTGGGCGGGAGGGGGAGAGGGAGAGAATCTCAGGCGAGTTCCCCACTGAGCACAGAACCCGATGTGGGGGCAATCCCACAACCCATGAGATCATGACCTGAGCCGAAACCAAGAACCGGGCGCCCAA
>NW_027774596.1:0-293 GCF_054177405.1 Leptonychotes weddellii | reverse complement strand
CAGACTCTGTGCTGAGTGTCGAGCACGACGTGGGGCTCAATCTCATGAACCTGAGATCATGACCGGAGCTGAAACCAAGAGTTGGCACCTCAAATGACAGCCATCCAGGCGTCCCAGGTGCCTCCTTTCTAAATTGGTAGCAGCAGTACATACATCATAAGGTTATTAGTGTTAAATGAGATATTGTATGTAACATCTATGTATAGTGCCTGTGCTTAAAAGGGGCGCTCTGGATGATAAAAATAATTGTATTTTCTTTATTGCTAGGGGGACAAATCAGATTTGGCTACCTT
>NW_027774595.1:0-293 GCF_054177405.1 Leptonychotes weddellii | reverse complement strand
GTCTCTGCAGCCGGCTTCCCCACTCCTGATACCTGGGAGCTCTGCTGCACTCAGGCACCCCCCATCTTCTTGTGAACCCAAGGGTCCTGAGACAACACTGTCCCACGAGGGTTCCACCCCCTGCTTAGCCACTGGAGCGATGACCCTCAGCGGAGCAGACTTCTAAAATTTCCGATTTTGTGCTCCGCTGCTCTATCACTTGCCAGAAGCGGCTGACGGAGGCCCCCTCCCCTGCTGTCTGTCTTCCTGAATATTGCCTCGGATTCACTTCTCCACATGTCCTACCTTCCAGA
>NW_027774594.1:0-293 GCF_054177405.1 Leptonychotes weddellii | reverse complement strand
TAAAGCTTTTCAGGAGAATTGCCCTACTGTTTATTTTTTACAATTTTTTTAAAGTATTTTATTTATTTATTTGAGAGAGAGAGACAGGGATAGTGACAGAGAGCACGTGTGGGGAGGAGAGGGAGAAGCAGACTCCCCGTTGAGCAGGGACCCCGATGTGGGACTCCATCCCAGGACCCTGGCATCATAACCTGAGCTAAAGGCAGACACTTAACCAAATGAGCCACACAGGCGCCCTAGCCCTGCTGTTTACGAAAAGCTTTAATGTGGCTTTTTGCTTAGCCAAAGTTCAG
>NW_027774593.1:0-293 GCF_054177405.1 Leptonychotes weddellii | reverse complement strand
ATATATATTTTCAAGATAGTTTTGAGTTTTCTTAAGTATTTATACTCTATCATTTTATATCATTTTCATTTATTTTGCTAAATTTTAATTAGTATTTTATACATTGCAGTTTTTTTCTTAATAGGATATATTCTATTGTCTACAGGTTTTTTGTGGGTTTTTTTTAGCATTTTGCATTCTTTTTTTTAAATTTTTAAAATTTTATTATGTTTGTCACCATACAATACATCATTTGTTTTTGATGTGGTGATCCACGATCCATTGTTTTAATATAACACCCAGTGCTCCATGCA
>NW_027774592.1:0-293 GCF_054177405.1 Leptonychotes weddellii | reverse complement strand
GAAAACTGAAATTTCACTAAGCGATATGGTGTTGGCAAAGTCCACAAGACATGAAAGTTTGGCATAAAAGTGGATATAAATCCACAGTTGACCGTGGGTTGGTGCCCTTTGGCTTCCTTAGAACTCCGCACAGGATAAAAAGCACGGTAGGTCTGCACCATGGTTCTTGGTCACGAGGAGAAGCCTGCTGTGTCAGGAATGGCTTTGGCCCACTGAGCTCACCTCCATCCACTGACTGGGGTCATCAGGCAGGTGGCAGGGAGCTAAGGGTCCCGGAACCAAGCTGATAATAA
>NW_027774591.1:0-293 GCF_054177405.1 Leptonychotes weddellii | reverse complement strand
CAGAGTGCACTCAGAATGTGTCTCCCTCCCCCGCCCCGAAAAAGTAATTAGTAATGAATTTAAACCTAATGGGAGAATGAGTGGCTCAGTCATTTGAGATGAATTAACATCGCTGATTTCAGCACTCCCCTCCCCCCATAAGTCTAGAACAGGTTCCGACTCTACATGGTGAAGTAATGTACTCTGTGAACACCTAAAAATGATTTTTCCCTTGTCATTCGGGTTCATATAATTGAAATGGAAAATGTGCTGGGGACTTACGGTTAGGAACAAGAGGCAATTTTCATTTGTAA
>NW_027774590.1:0-293 GCF_054177405.1 Leptonychotes weddellii | reverse complement strand
GAGGGAGAAGCAGACCCCCCGCCGAGCAGGGAGCCCGACGCGGGACTTGATCCCGGGACTCCAGGATCATGACCTGAGCCGAAGGCAGGCGCTTAACCGACTGAGCCACCCAGGCGCCCTGTCCCTGAGAATTCTAACGAGCCTTATAGGAACGCAGAACAAACTATATTTAAGCTGCTTCCATTTCTCATCCAAGTTCACTCATTACGTCAAGTGTTTTTATTGCAGACGTCTCTGTGTGTGTCCCCCTGTAACGCCTGCAGGGGTCGGACAGCAGACAGACACCTGCGGGG
>NW_027774589.1:0-293 GCF_054177405.1 Leptonychotes weddellii | reverse complement strand
CGGGGAACCTGTTTCTCCCTCTCCCACTCCCCCTGCTTGTGTTCCCTCTCTTGCTGTGTGTCTCTCTCTATCAAATAAATAAATAAAAATCTTAAAAAAAAAATATTAGTTGATTTGTGGTGATTACTTCTTTTGAAGTTTAGCTTTTAGACTTTAATTTGTAGCTTATAGAAAAGAGATTGCAACTTTTTGGTAAATGTTGAATGCAACTACGAAAATAATGCTGTTACCTTTTCTCTCTCTTGGCTACATCTGCTACAGATTCCTAAGTGTAACTATGTACATTTTCTTTA
>NW_027774588.1:0-293 GCF_054177405.1 Leptonychotes weddellii | reverse complement strand
TTCCCATAGCAACTTTCAAGTATATAATACAGTATTATTAACTAAAATCACCATGTTGTACACTATCCCCAGAATTTATTCATCTTACAAATGGAAAGTTGTATACTTTGACCAACGTGTCCCCACTTCCCCACCTCCTAGCCCCTGGCATCTGCCACTCCAGTCGGCTTCTATGGGTTGGGTTTCATTTTGTTTTTTGTTTTTTTTTTGTTTATTTATTTATTTATTTATTTATTTTTTATTCTTATGTTAATCCCCATACATTACATCATTAGTTCTAGATGAAGTGTTCC
>NW_027774587.1:0-3708 GCF_054177405.1 Leptonychotes weddellii | reverse complement strand
TTCATAACAGACACAGAGGCTTTTATTTTATCCTAAGCCAAGCACCATAAGGGATCCTGATGAGTGGTGTGCTGGGTTACTTATTGTTTGTAAACAAATAAAAAATATGCCATAAAGCTATCTTTTATTGTTTGTGCTTCCCCCTGGATAAAACGATTTGATACCCTTGTGAAATGATAATGCAGGATCAGCCATTATTCAGAATTTTAAATTTCAGGCCTTTGCTCAATTATAAAAGAGTAGGATCTGATTTGATGATTTGACACTGCAATCTTGTTCATTTCTTAAATGACAGTCTCCTGGATTCTTTTTAAGGAGATTTTACAATAAAGATTTAAAAAGTACGTCTCGAATATACAAATACTCATGTTTATAATGGTTTAATAAAAGTCCTGATTTGGTGAGACTGCATCACAACATATCTCAGAGATTAAAGGAGAAGCTTCTATTTTAAGTGTTGTCCATAAAACATACAGACATTGGGCTTTTTCCAAAAGGTCAGTAGATAGCAGTGAGCACATCTTCCAAAACATTTTCATGTGTACAGACCGACCAACTGGTTCAGGAGTGTTATCCACTGCCCTACTTAAGAATCAAGTTTGTGGTATGAATAGTCTATAAAAGCACTGAGTACCCTGAAGACCATGCCTTTTCAAAGAGCATTACTATTAAGAGATGCTAGTATACACCCACTATAAAAATAAGCTGCAGATGAATGTTTCAGGAAGTCTGCATACCCTATTTTTTACTGGTCCTTATACAAATTTTATTTCAGTAATGCTTTTTATAAATGAGAAATTAGTAAACTCTACTTTGACTTTTTGATGAAATTTGTACAGTTAGCATTACAGTTGACCCTTAAACAGTGTGGGGGTTGGGGGCCTCAACCCCTGAGCAATCAAAAATCTCCCATAACTTTTGGCTCCCACAAAACTTAACTACTAATAGCCTACCACTGACTGGAAGTAACACAGACAGTTGATAAACACATATTTTGTATGTTATACATATTATATACTCTATTCTTACAATCAGGTAAGCTAGAGAAAAGAAAATGTTATTAATAAAATCATAAGGAAGAGAAAATAACATCTATAGTACTGTATTATAAAAAAAAGTCCACATACAGGCAGTGCACCCTGGGGTCACATGAATCTATCTGTTGTTTCAACAGTGTTTGGATGGGACCAACCCAGGTACGTCCCTTCTCCAGCTTCTAACCCCCCTCCAACCTCTTTTCCCGTGGCAACCTTCAAAACCATCCTCTCAGCCATCTTCTACCTCTGGTAACAGCCAACACCGTTTTTCGAGCTTAGCTCCTTATTGCCAATCAACTACCAGCTCCCAGATTCCTCAGATTTACTGCACTGAGGTGGAGCTGATGACAACCACCTGGTCAATATGCATCTGTGGGTCTCCTACACTTACCTCTGTCTGGGCTTCTATTGTGTGCAGCGTGTTGTGGCACTGGAGGGCATGGGCCACTTCTTCCCTGAGTTGCCCAAAGAGAATTGGGAGGGCTCCCAGCGCCTTGAATATGCAAAACCAGTGTGGTGGCCACGCTCTCTTCTAGGACCTGCAGAAGTTATCCCCAAATGAATAGGATAAAACCCTGGAGCCATGCAGACCACCATAGTCCTGGGAAGAACCTGAACCAGGCCCTTTTGGATCTGCACATCCTGGGTCCTGCCTGCACAGACCTCCATTTCTGTGGCTTCCTAGAGAGCCACTTCCTAGATGAGGAGGTGAAGCTCATCAAGAAGATGATGACCACCTGACTAACCTCCACAGGGTGGGAAAGTATCTCTTCAAAAGGCTCACCCTCAAGCATGATTAGGAGCCTCTGGACCCCCACAGCCCTTGAGGGGTTCCTCTGGCATCCCCCTGGTGTCAGGACTTCTGCCTGAGCCTCTCCCTGCAGCTACTAAGCAGCTTTTCAACCACTTTGGAGCCCTCTAAGCCATGGACCAAATAGAAAGAACAAAGCTTTTTGCAGTCCCCTCCCAAAATCTGTGCATAAGTGGACCCACATAGTTCAACCCTGTGTTGTTCAAGGGTCAACTGTGTAGGTATAGGGGCTCCTGGGTGGCTCAGTCAGTTAAGCATCTGCCTTCATCTCAGGTCATGATCCCAGCGTCCTGGGATCGAGTCCAGCATCAGGCTCCCTGCTCAGTGGAGAGCCTACTTCTCCTTCTTCCTCTGCTCCCTCTGCTGCTTCCCTTGCTTATGCTCTCTCTCTGTCAGTTAAATAAATAAAATATTTTAAAAAACTGTATAGGTATAAAAAATTTCTTTTCTGAAAGCTAACACCTGTAATCAACAAAACACCTATTTTTAATAAAATAGTATTTACTGGAATACTTAAAGATTATTTTTAAATACCAATGCTCTAGCAAACTCCAAAATAAAATATATTGGCTGAATATTAAGAATTTAAATATGAGGATGCTCTGCTCCTACAAAAGTATATCAAAGAGGTAACAATGTGATTTTTTTCTATTTTACAGTTTAAAATTATTCAAATTACAGTACTCTTCAAAGTATTTTAATCACAAGTGCTGGGATTCATATAGCCTGGGAATGTACTGTCTGATGGTTAAGATATAAGAATTTGTTTGCATTATACTTTCTGAAGACTTTGGATTTACTTGTAATCATCTAGAATAAAATTGAGGAAAAATACATTGTCTTTCAAATAGATGTGATGAGATATTTCTACATATCATGTTATGGCCTTCCCCAAACCCTATATAAAAAAGGAATATATAGTCCATAATAGAGAGGGGTCAAAAGAATATTACTATGCCAGTTATTAATCTTTTGACTCCCAGCTCTAAATCTACTCTTCCTTGTCCTGATTTGTGATATTGGAGATGGACCCTATAATCATTTCTATGTTTCTGGCTTGGACAATATTAGTTTTGCCAACAGTAGTGGAGAGACTCTGCAAGTCTAGAGCAGGAAGAAAGGACACCCTTCATTCTTTCAGTCTGCTCTTTTCTGGAAGGCAGGCTGTGCATTAGTGTGATAAGTGTATGTGAGTTGTAGCAGTGAACTTGTGCATGGCCCGTAATATCAACTCAGTGGCTCTCACAGTTAAGCTTCATCTTTGTCCTTGGCAAGTTTATTCTCTATTAAAGAGCTGCATGTTTCCATGACAGCCATGGCCTCTATTCATATATCTGAATCCTGGGCTTGGGTACCCACCCTGCCCTCCTTAATTATTTTCCTAAAAAGTAGCTGTGTCCTATACCTCTTAGAGTCCTTGTTTGCTCCTTTTATTAGTTAACAATTCTTTATATTAATCTTTGCTGTTCAAATTACAGGTGTGGTTTTTGTTTCCTGACTGAACCCTGACTCATATAATCATGTTAAATAATATATATGATGTAAAAAGCCTGTAGCCGGAATGCTATGAAGTTATGTTGTGATATGAAGTATAGTTTAAGGGACTTGTAAGAGATAATTTGAAAAGAGCAAAATAGGCCCTTTTAAAGTCAGATAAATGAGGGGCGCCTGGGTGGCTCAGTTGGTTAAGCGACTGCCTTCAGCTCAGGTCATGATCCTGGAGTCCCTGGATCGAGTCCCGCATCGGGCTCCCTGCTCGGCGAGGAACCTGCTTCTCCCTCTAACCCTCCCCGCTCTCATGTACTCTCTCTCTCTCTCATTCTCGCTCTCTCAAATAAATAAATAAATCTTTAAAAAAAA